>NW_015664758.1:145994-188697 GCF_001515625.1 Sinocyclocheilus rhinocerous
AAAGGTTGAGGGAGTCTTAAAAAATACCTACACTTAGCAGCCTTAATTTTACATGCTGCAAATGAACCATTTCTGTAGCTTTTGTAATATAATTTCCAAAAATGGAATTGGGTCATGCTGTTGACATTGCCTGAGGTCCAATTCATAAACGTATGAAAAACTAGTTTTGCCATCTAAATTAAATTGTATTCCATGAATGCATCTACAATACAGTTGGAATAATTTGTTGTTGAATTGAGTTTATTGAAATTAACCTGTTAAAACTGATTCTGAACATTTAAAATGGAACATTACTGGCTAATCCAACCTTAACAACTGTTGCTATCTGCCATTTTTTGAGCTTTGGCTGAGAGAATCTGAGTTTTGTTTTACATTTTAAACTATTTTTAACTCACTGTATTGTAAAAAAAAATATATACAACTTGTCCAGAGAGATTTTTTCCCCTATTTTTCTTGTTTATATATAACATTATATATAATTTTACATTAACTCTAAATTAAAAGAAATAGTTCACCCAAAAATGAAAACTTGCTGAAAATGTACTTACCTTCAGGCCATCCAAGATGTAGATGAGTTTGTTTCTTCATCAGAACAGATTTGGAGAAATGTAGAATTTCATCACTTGTTCATTAATGGATGCTCTGCAGTGAATGGGTGCCGTCAGAATGAGAGTCCAAACAGCTGATATAAATAAAATACTAGTCCATATTCTATAACAACACTTCCTCCAGTGAAAAAGTTCATCCCCTGTTGTCCTCTCACATTGAAATCCATTAATCCACTGACATATTTATTTATATTTTTTGGACTATTTTTACTTATAAACAATGCTTGATCTGTGCATATTTCTCTTCTAATTCAGACGAGACAACTTTTTCACTGGAGAAAGGAATATAATGGATGGAGGACTATTTTAACTGGAAACAATGGTTTAAAAAGTTAAAAGCCAAGTTTAAAAAAATGTTTATTATACTGCTTATCATTTCACAAGATGTTAATTGATGGACTGGAGTCATGTGAAATACTTGTGGATTGTTTTTATAAGCTATTTGGACTCTCATTCTGACAGCACCCATTCATTGCAGAGGATCCATTGGTTTAGGAAGTGATTTAATGCTAAATTCCTCCAAATCTGTCACGATGAAGAAACAAACTCATCTTGGATGGCCTGAAGGGTAGTACATTTTTTTTTTATCAAATTGTAATTTTGGGTGAACTATTCCTTTAATGATACTAAAAATGTTATTGTATTTATATATTGATTCAGGCCACTGTGATGTTAGTATTAACTAAAATAAATTACAGTAGCATAGAGATTGCATTGTAGAAATGTTAGGAATCACTAAAGTTATCACTTGAAATTGCTGCTAAATGAGACTTTTTTACTTATTTCTTTTGACTGTGAGAAGCGTTTACCTTGATTATGATTTAATCACGGTACTGAATAATTGAAATTTTTTGCAATGTAATAATTCATCCCAGATCCCTTAAGAATAATATCCAAATCATGTTTACCAATTTATGAGCACATTCTATTGAAAATAACATTGACGACATACATTTCCAGTTAATTCCTATGCATTCTGAATTATATGAGTTAGCAGCAATTACCAAAGTGGGTGCAGCTTAGGTACTAATCAATTACCATTTATTAAAACAGTATATTTAATAAATAAAAATAAAAGTAACCACAATTTCTCCACAATCAAAGATTAACATAAGCTACTCAGACAATTGCAGAGACAAACCTCCACAGACTCAATGGTGTCCGCAAAATGACCTAAAATAAAAAAGCTTCCCGAGTCTAGTTTCCACATTTTTTTCTGCTGTGTGTAACAACGCAAGCTGCCATAAAATATTTTTCTGCATAATTTTTTCGATTTCCCTCAGCACTGTCTTCCCGTACACTCCAGGTGCTCCTAGATGCTACTAAATAAAGCTGAAGCGAGGGGTTTCGCAAGATAATGACAATTTTTTCAGCGCACATATTGGCTGAAATTCGCCACATACCTTTTCTTCATAGTGAATGTAGG
The DNA here is from genome assembly GCF_001515625.1 of Sinocyclocheilus rhinocerous. Lineage (NCBI taxonomy): Eukaryota > Metazoa > Chordata > Actinopteri > Cypriniformes > Cyprinidae > Sinocyclocheilus > Sinocyclocheilus rhinocerous. Next base: position 148,029 of record NW_015664758.1, read on the forward strand.
TGGACGCCTCCGGACCAAGGTACTTCACCAGGCTGGAGATCACACCATCTCTTCTCTCCTCCATCTAAAATGAGCACAAAAACATTTGTTCGTCAACGTATCACAAAAGTATTAAAAAAATATAATTGTGCTTCCATCCTTGTGAAAATGTGCACTTCTAGTGTACTTTAAATCCTAAAAGTATATATGTTTTTTTTTTTTAAACTGTACTTGCAGATTATATAATATTAATGAAATAAAAGGCTACATGAGTGTCGTAACATATTTGTTACATATAAAGGTGTACGTCTTACTTAAGAGGGTCAAAAAAGCACTCTTTAGAAATATAAATGTAAACTTTAATACATTTTCATTTAATTGCAAATAACGTCTCCAAACACATTACTTACGTATACTCTTCTAAAATACATAATCTCCTTAATAAGTATCATTTTTCAAATTATGCTAAACTGTACTTGAACTATGCTAGAACTGGGCTAGTCCGGTTCTCCAACCTCCATCGATCCGAATAACTCAATCCCTCTTTGGTCTCTGTTGACTCCATGAGTTATGGGCAGAAAGGGGCCAGGCCGCACACCCTTGCTGTTACTACGCCAGCGAATGACAGATGTTAAGGGAACGTTTAAACCCTGCATCTGCATGTTGTGCACACTTCCACTTGAACCGAGTGTCCCGGCCGATAATTCAGCCTACAATTATGGCTTCGCACCAGGTAGGGGGTGGGGCAGCACAGGAAGCATCTGCGGGGGGTGTTATAAAAGTGCCCATAAGGAGTTGGAGGGCTAGCCACTATCTCTAATGCCTGGCCATAAAACAAACGGCACAAAATTACACTTCATGTCAACACTTCAAAGTTTGCCAGCTCATTCATGTGAAGGTAATGTTGAGTAACGGCAGAAAGCACACGGCTCGGGCGTATTGCGCTGAGTAGTCAGTCTGGGCTCTTCACACATCTGTAAGAACCAGAGCTTGTCGACAAATGCATTACAGAGTACATGACTCTTCTTCATTTTATGGACAAATCTCAATTAATGGAGGTGACAATTGGGTATTTCAACATAAAACACTACCAAATACAAACTAGTAATGCTGTATTAGCAAGTGAGAACCAGAGCTGGCTTGTCCATCTGATTCATTATGAATGAAGCGACCATAAATTCACTGCTCTTGTCTATTATGAATGACTACAGACGGTCTGGGAAGAAGCGAGATGGAAACGTGTTTATCAGACCAGTTCATCTCAAAAAGGGAATTCTGGTTTTCATGGATTTTAGCTGTAGGCTAGCTATTTTCTGCATGCAAGATGTGTGGCCATCTTTGTTTGATTGAGCGACGAGTGACAGATAAATCAATAGTTGCAACATTTGCAAATAATATTATTATTAAATGGCTAACCACCCATTAATTACAGTACATGGTTTTGAAGGCTCCTAAAAGCGTGAAATTAACTTTGAAATGGGAATGCTAACAGTTTTCTCCACATATTATAGACCTTCAAGCTCAGCTAGATGAAGAAAACCAGCACATGAGCTTCCAAAACACGACATATGGTTATGAGCAACTCTGCCGGCCTCTTCAGCAGGGTATTGTGACTGTTATGCTTTACTAAGGCGATTTTTGAGCAACTAAATGTCAATACATATATCTATTTTCACCTCTTGACTCACTGTCTCAGTATTCCCTGAAAGTGTGAAACTGAGAATAGACCTGACATATTAAAGTTCCTTTTCTGTATCTCTCACTTTCTCTTTCCATTTCTCACTCTTGCTATATGCTATTAAAATGCATTGCTCTCTTTCCCAAACCCTCAGTCTCATTCTCTCTATCTGTCTCTCACTTTTCTGTCGCACCAGTCACGGGCCTGTACACCAGTGATGAACCCCACCAGCGCAGGATTGCCTCTGGGGCTGGTGGCATCAAATGTGACGCTTAAAGGGCAGTCCTCGGAGGGACGTGCCACGATTTCCCCCGAGAAACCTTTTTCCTTCCAAAATGCCTGTGAATCAGATCAAACAAAGCAGAGAATGAACAGCCTTGAAAATGAAAAGCATTCATTCTTTATTAAAAGGGACCAGCGCAATGCTGAAAACGGACATTATCTGCATAAATGGCAACTATATTTGCATAAATTGTAGATTTATGAGCAGTTATATACAATATCTACATACTGATTAGCAACCAAACATCAAACAGGTTTGAAACGATATGAAAGTGAGTAAATGATGACAGAATATTCATTTTTATGTGAACAATCCCTTTAAATAAAACTGTTCTATTAGACTAAAATATTTAACACACTAATGCATATAATTAACTAATTTGTTGTTAAAAAGTGTTTTGCTTTTCCTGAAAAAAATAAGTGCATCCCATGCCAATATAATTAAATAACTAAATATGTATTTTTTTTTTAAAGGTAAAAATTCACAATACTAGCTATTTCAATGACAACATTGTAAAACAAAATGTGTTTTGTGGTATTTGTAAATCGATTTGGATAAAAGCATTTGCTAAATTAATAAGTTTAAAATTTAAATGAACGCTTTGCATACTTATGGGGCTCCCATATGTAACTTCAACTGCATTCATAAATGTGTTATACATAATTCATGAATATATGCAATTAAAGATGATAATAAAAGATAAAAACTAATTTTTAAGCACTCGGGCAGGGTTTCATGGACTAACAACTGAGTTGCGCAGAAAATGTTCTCACGCAAACATTCCCAACAGGGTTGATCGATCATTGTTACTCTGAAATAAAACTTACTGCAGAGTTACTTGGTTATTACATTTATGATAACACAAACATTTCATATTAATGCAATCTAAGTTTCAGAGGCAACTCTGGGAGTGATTTTTGCATATGTTTGGTTTTCATTGGGCTCTAATTGTGTAAACGTATCCTTACTTTTAACATTTTATGCAGTAGTGAGTGAATGAAACCTATTATCTTATTTAATATGCAAAAGATGTTCGAAAACGTCTTTCACAGTTGACAGACAAATCTTATCCTCTGATTAAGGTGGCATCTCCAGTCACTGCAGAGCCCAGATTAAATATTAAATTAAAGCGAGGGCTTATACTGAATATGCTAGTCAGAGCACTAGGAGGCAGCTCTCCATGCCTCTGCACATTTTAACTTCATTATAGAGTTTAATGCAATAGAGCTGTAGGGGAAGTGACTGCACTGTGCTGGGAAAGCCGGTAAGCCAGTTGTGGGTAAGTGGATGGGTTATGCGTGTTACTCACAGTGGGGTACGTGATGATAAACTTCGTCATGTGGCCGACAGGCAGGCACTGGGTGAGGCGCTGGCGCTCAGCTGGCAGGGCAGGCTCGTAACGGATCTGGGCTAAAAGAGAGGGCATAATCAGAGAGCCACTGAATTAAATAAGAAAATTTATTTTAGAAAACAACAGTGGAATGATACTGACATTAAATAGGCAAGACAGCTCTGTTCTTACAATTGACCCTTCGCAAAAACCCACCCTCCTTAGTTACTGTTGCTATGTCCGACAAGCCATGCCTCTCTCACACTACACACCATGTTCTCACGCAGTGAAAATACATTGCGGAGCAAAGAGGAAACTGACAACATGCCTACAGACAAGATAGAGCAGATTCTGGTATGTTTACATTTTTTTTTTTAAGAAATTCTAACAATAAATACCGTTTTGTGGCTCTTTAATGTGTCTTGACAGATCACTGTATTGCCCCAGTTAAAGTGGCACATGTGAACCGATCATCTTTTCATATTTACTTAAAGCAAGAAATGAACATGGATGAACATCAGAACTTATTTTATTTCAACCGTGGAAAGACATCATCAATGCACAATATTTTTCAAGTTTAAGTCCACTAAAGTTAATCTACTCTCCTGTCTGATTTGTTTGTCGGGCAAGATGGGGGATTCGGCATTATGATTGGTCAGATCGCCTGTCAATCAAGGTCTTTGCGAATAGTCAATTGCTAGGACCCATTTCTCTAAACTTAGGTCACTTTTTCAAAACTCTTCACAAAAAAACAAACAAAAAAATGGTGTAGAAGCAATTTTCAATCAGAAATTCCAAGCAAATTTCACAACTAATTACAAAGAAATAGCAAGTAACACATTAAGCATGAAATTTTGAATAGACAGAAAGATAGAATTACCATGTCATACTTAAATGATCTTTGTTTTATTTACAACTTCAAAAACTTCAAAAAAAAAGGTGCAGTTATCACAACAGCAGTCAATGTGGACTAAACTGTAGGCCATTTTTTATTGGTGTGGCACAAAATACATCTACATCTTTCAAATTACATGAATTCTTTTCATACTCAGACACGTTTGCATAACTGTTAAACCTAATATAATACAAAACCAAATAAGACCGCAATCTGCTACATTTCTACAGTAATACTATATTGAAATAATTCCACATCATAAAAAAAAGAAATTCTATCAAAACAATTAGTAAAAACAACTGTGTAACACCAACACAGATGTTAGGCATTCAATTTCATTACCATCTACACAAAAGGGGACCTGCCCTTACGAAAATTAATCATGGTTTTACTACAAATAAAACCATAAAAACCAAGGTAAATATAGTTAAACTATATTTGTTTTGCAACACTAACCAAAGTTCAACCATTTTATTTATAGTAAAACTGTGGTTACTACTACAAAAAAAAAAAAAACATGGTTACTACGTTTGTTCTAAAAATAAAACCATGGTTATTTTCATAAGGGTAGGAATAATTTTGCACTCTAATGTAAAAATGGACCATGTGACAAATACTGCAATGAATTCCGAACAGTAGAGAGCTGTTAAAGAATACATTTATGAAAGAAATCACTGTATAATGCTATTTGTTGTTAGTGTTTTAAGGCATTGTTTTATGGACGATTGTTGGGTGACAACCTTGCTAGTGTTGTGAAATAATGACTTGATTTGAGACATGTATGAAGTGTTTTAGTAGTTTAGTGAATATGAAATTACTGAAAGTTGATAAGGAGAATTGTGAAGAGTTTTGAAAAGGTGACCCAAGTATTGAGAAATATGTCCAAGCGATAATAAAAAAAACTGTAAATGTTGTGAGCTGTCTTATTGTCTACTGCCTTCATAGGCAGCTACCTTCTGAGAAAGCATCCTAACCACATTAGAAAGCAATTTGGAACACTTTGGAAACATCAAATTGTACTCTATATGTAAGAAGCAACGCATAATTGATTTCAATAGTTTGATGTTAGAATGTTGCTAAGCTAATGCTATGAAACTCTAACTAGCTTAAAAATAAATAGTACATAGAAATATTGGCTAAAATGGTAGCAAGCTTTATCAATTCTTTCTCAGTACTGAATGAAGTACAGTATATGCTAATCTGCAACATTTCGACAATCACATCAGCAGCCATCTTGGATTTATATTTTCACAAAGCTCTTCGCTGTGTTTTTCTTAACAGTACATTGGGTACATTTTCTTAGAGTGTACATTTTACTATAGTCTCAGAGTCAGGTACACATCCACGATGCCTTAAAATTCTGCCTACGTAGGCAGCTCACTAAGTTTTGGAATGTCTCGCTGACACTCTTGATCATAGGGGATTCTGGGATACTGTTTATACATCGGATTTAGGGGACGTTATAGAGGACAGGACAGGACTGAATAGAAATATGTGCTTTAAAGAGAAATGGAAAACAGCAAATAAATTCAAAGATATGAAAGGGAAAAATGGTGAGCGCAGGAACACAGACAGGAAGAATATGGTATAGAATAACTCATAGGTCTCAGATCATCCTTTGGTATTGATTCAGGTGGCTATACCTTCTAATCAAGCAGCACTTTCGCAAATTGGATCTAATACCCCAGTGACTAGCTCTCCATGAAATTGCCAATCTATTAAAGAATCCCTGCGATTTAACACTACTACTTTGTTTTCCTAAAAGCCGTAATTATGGCTTAGCCATTTTGCGAGTGTAAGTGTGGGGTATCCAATAACTTTATGTGCAGCCCTCAGGGCCATCTCTACGCCTGAGTAACAGAAACAGTGCCAGAAGGGACACTGACCTCATTTTTGACGAGACAGCCATCTGGCGACAAGCCAACATGTCAGCTAGCCTTTTGAAGACGGGCCACACAAATAAATTGTTGTCTGCTGCCCAGTCAGTCACTTGAAACATAACTCTATAACCTAACAATAAAACTTGTGTGAAAAAGAACCTATGGAAATAACACACTTTAAAAGAACATATTTAAGTGCAACTGAATGAAATGTTTTTCGAATACGTAATTGCATGTTATTTATAATGAAATGAAAATGTATTTTAGTTAAAATTTACATTAAAAGCAATTATTTGTTAAGAAATAGTCATAAAAGTGTACTTTTATTTCGTTAATATTATATTATCTGCAGGTAAAGTTTTTAATAAATATATACAAGCGGACATTCAATACAAGCACGCTTCTTTTACACAAGAGAAATCTGATATAAGGTAGGGTAGGTGATTTCAGAGAGGCTAGCAATAGTAAGCTTCATTTGAAAGCATAAGATCCCACTCTCCCTGCAAATCACTCTCCAAATCCAAATGTTTTTGAACCAAATCACCCACCCTGGCTTTAATCAAGAAGCACAATACGAAAACAAGTCTTTCCCTGCAAATAAAAAATGATTTCCCTCAAAGAGAAACTGATTTTTGTATGTATAAACCTTTTTAACACTACTCTTAGCCACAAGTCACTTTTAAAGTCCTTAAGTACTTCAATACCCACAATTTTTAATCAAGATCCACCAACCAGAGAATCAGAGAGCAATAAGCTATTAAAGGTGTCATAAAGTGCCTTTGATTTTTAGTTTGTACTGTTCTCTGCGGTCCACTTATAATGTTATCAAGATTTATACATCAAAAAACATCATACTGTAATTTAGAATAAGCTATTTTCTGTCCTGTTTTTAAATCCCGCATCGAAATGTGCCTTGATTGTAAACGAATCTGCGGTAAAATGAAGTGAACAAAGGACCGAGTTCTTACTAACGCAGTCTGGACCTTCATTATAAATAAAGTTAATTCACTCTTTCCTAATGTTGGGATCAGAAGGAAGGCAATGCATAGACTGTTTTTCCACAACTTGGCACTGCGTCTTGTTGTCTTCAGAGCCATCTTTATCATTTGGTTTCTGCGTAGACCTGCACGTTTGCCTCTCTCATAAACACTACGGCCAGGAAGGCTGAATCCTCCAGAGGTCGCATTTGCAGGCTGCATACGTCATCAAGCCTGGCTTATTTCAGTTAACTGAGCATTACATTCGTGAGTCATAAGCATATTACAACAATTTACGCTGAACTAAGAATAATGGTCAAATTTATAACTGTTAATATTCTAAAATGCAGCCTACAAATATGACCTCCGGAGGATGCAGCCTTCCATATGAGAAACGGCCTACATGCGTGAATCGGTGGGCGGGTCTAAACAGGCAGTGATGTAGAATCTGTGGGCGGGGCTAAACAGGCAATGATGTAGAATCGGTGGGTGGGGCTAAACAGGCAGCGATGTAGAAGCAGGCGTTGATAATCTTCTGCGGAGGCGGTGCTTATCCACACTATTACATCATAGAGTAGAACATTCCAAAAGCTGTCGTTTTGTCAGTCTGCCTTCAATATAAGCTGGTTTTAGACTAACGACAAAGGGTGCGTCTCCATCAGCTCCCTTGTTCAGTAGTCAGGGCACTGATCAGGCAGTCTGCCATTTTAAGGGCTGTCTCAATTGTGAAATCCTTCCAGTGCACTGGAATGTTCGCTACCTAAAAAATCCCACAGTGCATCGCAAATTCTAGGGAGCATCAGTGCTTACTATGCTCCCTTTTCAGAAATTACGTCACGTTTCTGAAGCGTGAAACCACACAAGCCAACTCGGTAAATATAAAGACACGCGTTTTGAAAGATTTGAAAGGACAAACGTTTTTTTTTTAAGGATATTTCAGCATAAACACACATCGCTAGACAGGTAATGAACAACATCTAGTTAACGTTTATAATTAATATTCGGCTGAAATGTTGTAAGAACATGTAACAGAACAATGTGTTTAATGAGAATAAAAATTAATATCAAAAAGAGGTCAGTCCTGCCTGTTGTTTATTAATTCCAGTGGTGACGTTCTACTATGTTGTCAGTTGTCAGATGTTGTACGTAGTCATGTCACTGGAAACTGAGTGATCACTGTCCCAGTGTGAAGTGAGCCAAGGTACTTACCAGTGACCGAATTCGTGTACACGATGTAGTGATTCATGAGCTCGGGAGCTAATTGAGATGCATCCAAAGTTTTGAGTTCTGAAACTTACAGGATGTTTTATAGTAAAAATGACCTCTTATATGTCAAAATTCCGTACCTCTTATATGGATTTTTTGTTTCTCAGTTCATGACCCCTTTAAAACAAAACCAGGTGATTCAAGAAACATAAGGGTATTTCTCCAGTTTTGACACCAAATGTAAACAGACATGAGCAAAACACATGCGCACACTAAAAAAACACCGAGTGAAACCGAAGACTAGTTTATTCCCTCAAGATGTTATGTACACAGTCTTATACTTCCCTATTTTCCCATTTTTACATAGTTTTTAGCTTTGAGTCAAATGTTTTAATGTTGTTATCCATTTGGGAGCTGGCTTGCATGGTTCATGGCTTCAAACTGTTTACTGAAGAATTTTTTAAAAAGGAAAATGTGTAGGAAAAAAAATACTTCCAGGACCAACGTTACTTAAAAAGCTGCAGGTTACTGTTATGCCAGCTGAATGTGTTTTAATATCTCAACTAAATGAATATGATTATCTAAAAAGCCAGAAATACTAAACACCAGGGTTATTGTAACAAAAGGGACATAAAAGGGAGCTTGGAGACTGTTGGGAAGGAAATTGTCACTAAGTCCATCTGTAAAATACACTACACAGAAAAGCATTTTAATTGGAGCGGATGTTAATAAATGTCTCTATCCTGACAATGAAAAATCAAACAAGACAAGCAAAGCGGAGAAGCGCTATGCGTGTAATTTTATTAAGCGACGGCAATCAGAAAAAATATATTTTGATTACATTATGTTTCACGAATGTTGCTAATTGTACAAGAGGCTCTGATTAGCACATTTCCGTTGGGTTAACTCTCTCCCAAAGGACTTTCCAACATGTTAATGAATAAAACAAACCGCACAACATGCCAATGCATCTTTTTTTAACCATGATTTATATGTGCAATCGTTTACATGTAACCCAACAATCCCATGTCAATCCACATGAATCTGTCTCTCTGAAGGGCTGTAATGGCAAAACAGATCTAATTTAGCCGAAGTGACTGAGCCGTGGAGTTGCTCTCAGTGATTGAGAGCGATCGCTCTGCGCCTGGCAGTCCATCATAACTGTGTGCTTGTAAGCGACAGTGGCTGTCTGCTTACTTCAATTTGCTAGACGTTAGGAAATAGCATTGCCGCAACACCACCTTTCTGGCAGGCAAACAGAAGGACAGAAGGGTGAATTCATTTGCGCAACTTTTGAAGCAATAAGACGTTTGTGTATGTTTTACATCGATTGTGGCAGCAGTAATTCATCTAATAACAATCAAATGATGAAGTGAGTGTTAAATGGACATAAACTGTATCGAAAAAGTGTAGTTCCGCTATTTTAACGAAGCATTCAATGAGTGATGCTGTACAGGCCAGTGAAGTGCACCAGATTGTTGTAATCTGCTGTATCCTCCACAACTGAGCACTCAGAAACAGCTTGGGAGGATGGAAATGGTTTTGTGCAAATTGCATTCAGCACATTATTTGATAATGTTGGAATTTACCTGATCTGAATGATTCTTTTAGTGAACTGTGTGTTAAAACAACACAATAATGCAAATAAATAAATAACACCACGGACACGTTTTGTGGCTGCAGTTCATGCTTTGGTGAATTCCCTGGATATTTTTCAGCCCATATTTTAGTTCCTCTTAAACTTCTGTCAGTCTATGCCCCTCTTTCTTGCCCTCAGGAATTTATTTATTTTTGGTCTCTGTTCCCCCTCACTAGTTGGCATCTGTCACCTCTGTTACTCAGGTAGCTGCGAGTGGTGGAACAGACATTTATAGCATAACCTCAGGCTAATGGGCCACAGGTGCTCTCAGCATTTCTGTAGGATTCTCCCACTTGCCTGAAGCCTTGGGGAAAAATGTACTTAAAAAAGAAGGAAAAGTTAAAAAATAAGAAGAAAAAAACGAACAAACACTGGTTCACACTACTGTTGCATCAAAACAAAATTCTGGATATGCAGGGCTGAATGCTTGTTTTCAATTAGCTTTTGTTTTGAATTACTAAGAATTCGCATCCAAAATAAAAGTTTTTGTTTACATAATATGTGTGTTCTGTGTATATTTATTATGTATATATAAATACACACACATGCATGTATATATTTCAGAGAAATATGTTATTTTTATATATTAAATGTATTTATTTATAATATAAATTATATGAATATAAATATAGACATGTAAATATTTTCAAAATTTATACTGAACACTGCTTTTCCCCCAAAAAATTATGTTATTAGGTGTTAAAGTACTGTTAACATTTTCTTTTCTTTTTTTTTTTGGTCAAAAATGTCATAAAATGCCATTTTCAGCTGCAAACTCGTGGCCAAAATCTGCAGCATCCTTTGTTCCCATTTACACACCCACCCTGCCTTCATTCATCTGTAAATGGCAAAGTGATATCAGCAATTTGCTAATTAAAGGTTTAGGCGTAAAGCCTGTGCTTTTGAACTCGTTCCCAAAATGCTGGGAAACTGGAAACAATCCGGCACTCTTAAACCAAAAAATCTGCTTAAACTTTGTTGTAAACATCCTTAAAAATAGGTCACGGCAGTCAAACGGATGCTAATGCTTCCCTGCTTTCTTACAGTATAAACAGGCCTCTAAGCGAAACTCTGAGTGACGCGTCTGTGAGGTTTCTTGCCACCGCTGTAGTCCGCTGTCACTGGAGATGCTCTCTCATCAAAGTGGAGTCGATGGGAGGCCGGGCCGGGGACTGTTTTCTCTGCCAGTCAGCTCAAATTGCATACAGCTGCAGTGCCAGCTTAGTCAGGTACAGCGTTTTGGAGGAAGACTTGAGAGTTAAATATAGCATCCAACCAGCTGCACCCTGTTATGCTTCGACACGCCACAATCCCACCGAAGGAACGCGTCCAAACTCGATTGAGCATCCAAACGCCAACCAAAATACCAAGACAAAAAGCACAAACATCCCACAACCTGACTAATCGCAGGCATATTGTAGGTTTGGTGCAGCAAAGCATGAATACTTCCTGGGCTTATACAGCTACACACGTGCCCACGCACAACAATCCCAGCAAACACACACACACACACACACGTTCGTTTCTTATGGTTGCCCACGCACACCCACAACTTCATATTCTGTCCTCTCCCCAACTGACAGAGAAATCCAAGATTGAGTATAAGGTTTAACACGCTTATTTAAAGCGATCGCTAGAAGACGTCGGTCTCGCTGACTTTACTCATGACAGGCATTCCCTGTGACTTCTAAAGTAAACAAATATCTAAAAACGATGACGGTAAAGCCAGGGGAAGAGTGTCTAATTCACATTGAGTCCTCTTAGAGGAATAGTTCACACCAAACCTAATATTCAGTCATTGTTTATTTACCCTTATGTTGTTCCAAACCTGTATGTTGCTATTTTTTTATCAGTGGAACAGAAAAGGAATGATACTGAAGTCACATTTTTTCATTTTTGGATGAACTATTCCTTTAAATGTTTAATGTAATATGAAACTCAATATTGAGAATATACAGTGAGAGGCAGCTCTTGTGGGCTGCCAGTAGAACAGAAGTCTTCTATTACCTGGCATGGCAAAATGAAGCACAATAAAGTACTGTCAAGTCAAGCAGTTCATTAATCATTGAAATGGAGGTGGTGGGGGAGTGACTTCACTCATTATAAAAGATAGATGGATGGGAGGTTAAAACATTGGTCTCCATCAGCCCAGATGACAAGACGACACACAGCGGGACGCACTAACACTCCAGTGAGTGAGTCAATAGGCGTTACAAACCCTGTAGGTGTTCAATTCCATGAGCGGACCAGTTTGTACATCACAAATAGAAGTTAAAAAAATTTTATGAAAACATTATTTATATATATATATATATATATATATATATACAGTGCCCTTCATAAGTATTGGGACAGTAAAGACAAAAATGCACTATTTGCTGTTGAGTCAAGAAATCTGTAAATATGATTAAAAGATGAATATAAGACAAAACTACAGAATGTCACATTTTATTATTATTTATGTTTTACCAACTAAGAAGATCAGCACTTTTAGAGTTTTATCCCCCTGTCTGATGTGAGCATAAGTATTGGGACAATTATCTCACAGGTCTTTATAAGTGATCAACTGTGTCCTGTTGCATTAATTGTTCAGATATTAAAAGCAGGGAATGTGTCGTATCAGTTATATCCATTGCTTCTGCATTCTGAGTCTTGCATTCGATGATGTCACACACAAACCCGGATGAAGACGAGGGAGCTGACTTTGAGAGAAAAACAAGCAATTTGGATGTTAAAAGAAAAGAAGAAGTCACTTAGTGCTATAGCAAAAACAAAGGGCATGGGAAATCAAGAGTTTTGAAACCATCGGAGACATCAGCAGCCAACAACGACCTGATCGGCTGAGAAAAACAACAGTAGTTGATGACAGACAAATCATAAAAGCTGTGAAAATGAACCCTAAAATACAGGTCTGTAAAATCACCAACAACCTCCAGAAAGCTGGGGTGATGCTCTGACAATCTACTGTCCGCAGGAGACTTTGACATAGAATTACAGAGGCTACACAGCAAGATGCAAACCTCTGACCAGCACCAAAAATAGAAAGGTAGGATTAGAGTTTGCAAAAAAACACAAAGGTGAGCCAGTAGAGTTTTGGAACTGAGTTTTATAGACAGATGAGACAAAGATGAACCTTTATTCAAGACTAAGTGATGGGAAAGCAAAAGTATGGAGAAAAAAGGGAACTGCAAATTCCCTATGCTAAGAATCTGTAAAGCATGGTGGAGGTGGTGTCATGGCATGGGCATGCATGGTTGCCTTTGGAACAGGCCCTCTCAATTTTAATGATGACTTAATGTATGATGACAGTAGCAGAATGAATTTGTAAGAGTACAGAAACATCTTGGCTACCAATATTCAAGAAAATGCCACCAGATTCATTAGAAAGCGCTTCATATTGCAACAGGACAATGGCCCAAAACACCCGGCCAGTTCAGTCAAGACTGCAACAAAATAATAGCTTTTAATATTTTACATCTGCCTTAACCCTCATGTGGTGTTCGGGTCCTTTTTGCTCTGAAAATTTTTTATTTTTCCCGAAAATACTAGTTAATGTTATCGCATTGGACTGAAATTTTGTGACTTTGTTCACAAAGGATATAACTACTTCTAAAAAAAAATTTGATCATTTTCATACTTTTCTGGGGGAGATTTTTCACCTTGTTACACCCATAATGAGTGATTTATAAGCAATTTTTTGAGGGAGTGCCTTTTTTGCTCTGTAACCTCGTAAGTGTGAAAGGGTTCTGAACACAACACAAGGGTTAAGTTCATCTGTCCCAATACTTATGCTCACATCAGGTAGTGGGATGAACTCTAAAAGTGTTGTCCTTTTTATTTGGTAAAACATGTATGTGTTGAAACAGCTAATAATAAAATGTGACATTCTGTAGTTTTGTCTCATAGTCATCTTTTAATCATATTTGCAGATGTCTTGACTACACAGCAAACAAAGCAATTTTGTCATTACTGTCCCAATACTTATGGAGGGCACTATAATATATGTGTGTGTGCGCGTGCGTGCGTGTGTGTGTGAAAAAATTTGGAAACCCTATTGAATTCCATGGTTTTCTGTATCAGGACATAATAAAAAAATATCTGGTCCTTGGCAGGTCTTAAAATTTGGTAAATAAAATCTCAGATGAACAACAACACATGACATATCACACCGTGTCATTATTTATTTAACAAAAATAAAGCCAAAATAGAAAAGCCATGTGTGACAAAGTTAGCACACCCTTACTGTTAACATGGGAATTAAGAGGTAATAATACATTAATACACATAATGTATTATTATTATAATAATATTATCATAATAATATTAATATTTTATATTTTAGACATTTTCTGATAACAATCTCCAAAGTAAAATAGTAAAATACTAAACCTATAAAATTTTAAAACAATATTATTAGTAATACTAAATATTAACATTTACAAAATATTACAAACCTAACATTAATGTAAATAAACCATATTTAGGACATTTTCTAAAGCATAATATATATGTGACCCTGAACCACAAAACCAGTCATAAGATTTATACATCATCTGAAAGCTGAATAAAGAAGCTTTCCATTGATGTATGGTTTGTTAGGATAGGACAATATTTGGCCATCTTATTTGAAATATTAAATACAAATACATACAAATAAATCCAATATTTGAAAATCTGGAATCTGAGGGTGCAAAAAAAATCTAAATATTGAGAAAATCGCCTTTAAAGTTGTCCAAATGAAGTTCTTAGCAATGCATATTACTAATCAAAAATTAAGTTTTAATATATTTACAGTAGGAAATTTACAAAATATATTAATGGAACATGATCTTTACTTAATATCCTAATGATTTTTGGCATAAAAGAAAAATCAATAATTTTGACCCATACAATGTATTTTTGGCTATTGCTACAAATATACCCCAGCGACTTAAGACTGGTTTTGTGGTCCAGGGTCACATATATATATGACAATAAAATATTAATATTTTCAAAATAGTACAACACTTACACTAATTTAAATCAGCTATAATTAAGACATTTTCTGAAAACAAGCCTCGAAGTAATAGTTCACCCAAGCCTATAATATACTAATGTATGTATTATTATTCCTAATAATAAATAGTAATAATTTATAGTTATAAAATATTAGAATAATATACTATAATACTATTACAAAATGTCTTACACTAATGTAAATCAACTACATTTAAGACATTTTCTGAAAACAATCCCGCAAAAAGTTTGTCCAATAGTATTAATTTAATACTGTTATTATTAATCATAAATCTTAATATTTACATATTAATGTTTATAAAATATTAAAACACTTAAAATAATTGAAATCATCTATATTTAAAGGGGTCATATGATGTTGCTAAAAAGTACATTATGTTGTGTATTTGGTGTAATGAAATGTGTTTATGTGGTTTAAGGTTCAAAAAACACATTATTTTCCAAATACTGTACATTATTGTTTCTACTCTATGCCCCGCCTTTCTGAAACGCGTCGATTTTTACAAAGCTCATCGGTCTGAAAAGCGAGGTGTGCTCTGATTGGCCAGCTATCCAGAGCACTCTTAACTTTTATAAAGAATATCTCTTTGGATTTGAGACTTTAGTCTTTGGAACTTTACAGATCTTCTTTATGCACCAAGAGCTTGTAACACTCCAAAGAGAAAGGAAAAATTGAAATCGCATCATATGACCCCTTTAAAACATTTTCTAGGGGAAAAAAGCCTTCAAGAAACAATTCTCACAAAAATTTTCATTTTGTTCTCATTCTCACCCTCATGCAGTTCCCAGTATTAATATTTTTAATTCATAAAAACACAGACGTCAGCTTTTCCATTCAATTAAAGCAGATAAAAGCCAAGCTCATAAAAAGTATGAAAAAAGCACCATAAAAGTGATCTGTATGACTTGTTTCACTATATCCCAAGTCCCTGACTGACATTACTCTCAAATATAATTTGCTTACTTTTATAAGATTGTTGGCATTTTTTTTTTTCATTTTGGCATAAAATCACCATCAAATTGTATTGTATGGAAAAGCTGTCAAAGGACATTCTGCTTAAGATCTAAAATTATTTTGCACTAAAACAGCATTTTGGACGAATTATTTTTTAAAGCGTGTCACCAAAAAATAAAAAATAAAATAAAACTACGTAGTACATACATGTGTATGTGTACAGATTGTGCAATGCATTCTGATTCCCAGTAAGACTGTTAAAAAAAGTTTTTTTTAACAGGAGAAGACGAGCCCGAGGGTTGACTTCAAGCCACGCTGCCTTCATTATTTAATCGCTGAATGCATTTTGGACGGCTGTCTAATCTCAACAGTGTCTCCAGTTTTTAAGAGTTCCCGTCACCTGTCAGCTTGCCGTCCGCAAATTCTGATTTAGAGCCAGAAGGACGATGGCAGTTCAGGCACTCTGTGTAATTCAGAGCTGTCCTTAGATCCGTCACATTAAAAGTGTCCTCGCCAGACTTTGTGCAACAGACTGCGCCGCACTATCTGTTAAACAAAACGTGGCAGCCAAACTTGCAGCCAAAGATGGCGGTACTCCCAGAGGAAGTGCACTACAGGGGGCACGTGATTGACTGCTGTTTTGGGGTCAGTTCGACAGACTGTTTTATATGAATCATGTGATTCACATAGACTCGTGTGTGTGTATGTGCACTAACCTGCCAAGTGAGAAGGACACGCAACAATGACAGCTTTACAAGTGACTGTGCCTGCCGAAGTCGTAACTTTTATGTTCTCTGAATTCTGTAAGAGAAAAACATTAGAATTGATTAAAAACTGAAACCCGATAAAGGCTGGTATTGTGAGGTTGAAACTAACTAGAATGGCAAGGACACTGACAATGGTCTGTTGTGAAGGAAACTGTACTCAATTGTTATGTGAACTTTATTGATCCCTGTGGAGAAATACATGGAATTATGGATTGAACATATACAGTACACACACAGATCTAGCACATGGGAGGCATGTTGGCATTAATATGGCTTCCTGTCATAAAGCCGTCCCAAACAGACCGGACTGAGATATAAATGAATACTGGCTGTTACAGTATGTAGGACTCCCAAAGGTGCCACAAATAGAAATATGAGTGCTAGTTTTAATAGACAACTATTTGTAATGGAGACCAGCTACCAAATCTATTGCAAAACGCCTGGATGTTTCATCATGCGGGACATTCATGAACGTTATCCTGGGCTATGGGACGAGGGGGGCGCATTAAAGGGATAGTTCACCCAAAAATGAAAATTCTGTCATTAATTACTCACCCTCATGTCGTTCCAAACCCGTAAGACCTTCGTTCATATTCGGAACACAAATTAAGATATTTTTGATGGAATCTGAGAGCTCTCTGACCCTCCATAGACAGCAAGGATATTACCACGATCAACGCACAGAAACGTAGCAAGGACATCGATAAAATAGTCCATGTGACATCAGGGGTACAACCGTAATTTTACGAAGCTACGAGATTACTTTTTGTGCACAAAGAAAACAATAATAACATAATTTATTAAACCGTTCTTCTCCACGATTTACCGTCTTCCGCCATTTTGGAGAGTACCTCAGAACGTAATCAACATAATCAGCGTTGTTTACGTTCAGCATGCGCGCGCTTTCTACTGAACGTAAACAACGTTGTTTATGTTCTGGGGTACTCTCCAAAATGGCGGAAGACGGTAAAAAATATGGTTTGTATAAAAATATTGAACTGCACAACTGTTTTCAGTAATGTTTCTAGGGCAGCAAATCATCATATTAGAATGATTTCTGAAGGATCATGTGACACTGAAGACTGGAGTAATGATGCTGAAAATAAATTACATGTTAACATTAAAAATTAAAAAAAGGTTATTTTAAATTGTAATAATATTTCACAATATTGCCTTTTTTTACTGTAATTTTGATCAAATAAATGCAGCTGTAATGAGCATAAGAGACTTCTTTCAAAAACATACTACACTAGTTTTGCAAGGCATATTCATAATTAAATAATAGATGTAGAAACTGACATCCAATTCATTCAGTATAAGGTTGTTGAATACATATCTTCATATGTGTAACCCAAGACTTCTAAAACCTGGAGAAAGGTGGCATATAAAAATAAACATAAAAGTTAAAATGAATACATTATAATTGTATTAATATTAAAATATTTTATTGCCTAAAGTTTCTGAAAGTTAGCCTTTTAATCCAATTCAATTCCAATTGATTAGCTAATTTTCTGATTGGCTCAAAACAAAAACATGGGAACATTAATATTTTCTTCATATTAAAATATTTGATTAATTTATAATAATTTTTAGTAAAATATTATATTGCCTACATGTGCTGAAAGTGATGCTAGCCATTTAATTCAATTCCATTTCAATTGATTTGCTAATTTTCTGATTGGCTTAAAACAAAAACATGGGAACAATTAAAAAAATGTATTTATATTAAAATATTTTATTAATTAATAATAATTTTTAGTAAAATATTCTTTGCCTAAAGGTGCTGAAAGGGATGTTAGCCATTTAATCCAATTCAATTTCAACTGATTTTCTAATTTTCTGATTGGCTTAAAAAACTAAAAACATAGGAACTGTGTTTTTGATGTTTGCAGAGCCAGAGATAATTGATTTCTCAGCTATTTTTCAGGTAATTGTTATTTTATACATACACTGTATTGCAAAAAGAAACTGCACACCATGCATTTAAATACACTTTTTCAGGGGCGTAGATCACGCGGGGGACGTGTCCCCACCACTTTTAATATCACATAAATTCGTCCCCCGCACTTTTTCAGGCAAGTGTGTTTGCATAGAGGTTCTCAAGAGCCGGTGTGAATAAATATAGATTTAAATTCAAAGAGACAGGATAGTCTGTGCATGACCTGATGTTTTATTCGGACCCAGAATAAGGCGAGATGAACATCACGGAGCGCAAAACACTCCGTGCAGTGTATGTTTCATTCATACTCGAAGCCGGAGGGTGCTCTCGCGCAGAAAGTCGTACCAGGAAATACGACCTAATATGGACAAGCACGTCTATCGCTGTATGAAAACAGCTGTTTACCTTTCACAGAAAAACAGAAACGTTTGGAAACATGAAGACATTAAACATATGATTGCGACAATATATGGTTTATTTGTGTTTTTCAAGTCATCTCCAGGTAATAAATAAAGTATATGAACAATGCAGTGCTAATTGACATACCATTCATTACAGTATATAAACTATTCTGCCTTATTATATGATATGTGATAAGTGTTTGTAGTATATAAACAAATCATTATTACTGGTTATTGTCCAGCAATGTATCTTATTTCTTAGCCAATTAAAAGCTAGAAATAAGAGAAAAATTAAAGTTGCCTATACACTACCAGTCAAAAGTTTTTGAACAGTAAGATTTTTAATGTTTTTAAAGAAGTCTCTTCTTTTCACCAATTTATTTGATCCTAAGTACAGCAAAACAGTAAAATTTTGAAATATTGTTTACTATTTAAAATAACTGTTTTATATTTAAATATATTGTAAAATGTAATTTATTCCTGCGGTTTGAAAGCTAAATTTTTAGCATCATTACTCCAGTCACATGATCCTTCAGAAATCATTCTAATATTCTGATTTGCTGCTCATGTACTTTGGATCAAATGAATGCAGGTTTGGTGAACATAAGAGACTTCTTTAAAAACATTAAAAATCTTACTGTTCAAAAACTTTTGACTTTTGGTAGGTTGCACTTTTTCCCTCATATTTATATTTGACATATATAATAGCAGTTGTACAAGTAAACAACTATATTTATATTCAAAGGATTTTGCCTCTTTAGTAAATAGTAAAGACGTGTTTTTAGAACATATCGAGAGATGTGGGGTTACACGCATGCATTGCATATATATATATATATATATATATATATATAAAGATAGAAGTCAATGAGTTCATGTGGATAAACAGTGGGGGTGAGTAAAACTTTCTACTCAGGCATGTCGATGTAACACCATTAAGATGGCTAATGGACTTTACCTCTCTATGTGTGAGAGCGACATTATAGGCTAATTCCCCGACGTTAGGCTTTCAAAAGATTTTGTGTCACCAATCCTCAAATGAGAGCGATCTAATGGAGTGGATTTGATTTAGCTTATCTAAATATTTTAGTCATGACAAGCACTTCAGCGTACCATAATGTATAATACAGAAATGGGAAGGAAGAGGCAGTGTAAAACAAGCGAAAAGCACACAGCGGGACCCAAGTCTTGGTATCCGAATAGTATCTTGTTTAAAGGAAAGGAACTTATCACTCGCACCGCTGGTGGAGAAATGCTCGTTATCTCTGTGTCAACCTCGCGCTGATGGACTCGTTACCTGACATATGGTCGTTACGGCGGCGCCCAGCCGGACCCGTTCTTTGCCGATCTGCTCCACCAGCTTCTCTGACAGCTGCTGAGTGCCCCCCTGTGGAGAGAGATGGCCATCACACTGAGCTCACCCACAACACACAAAAAACACCACAACACCTCCTTACAGATGTCTGTGTTGTGGCACGATGCCCCACTGGGCTTCTTCTCTGTCACAGTGATTGTGAAATTACTTTCAAAATATCTGGTGTACAAAAAAGTATCATGGCATGGTGATAGATCTGTGTTGTTTTGTTTTATGAGACAATGAGATTGCATTTGCCAGTATGCTGCGAAATTGCAAAGGCAAATATGCATTGTAATAATATGCGGTGCTCAATGGTTAGATCTAATCTGGTGGCGAGATAAACAAGACAGTCAGTGTTGACAGAAAGTAGGTAAAAGAGGAACAGAAGATAAAAAGCTCTTCTAAATGAGCTGCTTTTCACCCTTTCCCCCAAATCAGCTGCTGATATCTGATGCTTTTGCTAAGTTCCAAGCTGGCCCACATTACACAGCCATTTGGGAGTTTTTTCAATGATATTTAATTTTATATTTATTTATAGATATTTTTGTTAAAACCTGATCTTTATTATTATTTATTTTTATTTTTATTTATTTTTATTAATCATTTTGTTATTTATACAATCTTTTTTATTATTTATTAGTATTTTTATTTATTTTTTATTAATCATTTTGTTATTTCTACAATATTTTTTATTATTTATTAGTATTTTTATTTATTTATTTTTTATTTATCTTTGTTATTTCTACAATATTTTTTATTATTTAGTTTTATATTTTTAAATAATCTTTTTGTTATTTGTATCATTGAATTATATATGTTTATTTATATTATTATCAAAAAATAATTAAAACTAGGGGTGCTCACATTTATATAGAAGCTCATTTCCGCCACAAACTAAAAATAAAAACGAAATTGCTAATTTTTAACTCACAATTTGCGACTCAAAATTGCAGAATACATTTATTCCCATTTATAGGTCTGTCTAAATGGACATATTTAGCAAAATCCAATTCCTGCTAAATACACATATATTTATCTTAATCTTATTAATCATTTTAATTTGAAAGAGGAGATAACTACTTTCCCTTTCTTTACATTTTATATTATATTAACAGCTTAACCATTTGACTATGCGAGATGGTGCACTGGCTGCATTATAACGCTCTTTCTACATTTTGCAGGCCTTTTTACAAAGCAACTCGAATTGATCTTTATCATTTATTTTTTTATATATTAAAGTGATAATTCACAAAAAAATAATAATTGTATTTTCTTTCATTTTTCTCACCCTAAAGTTGTTCTAAACCCATAATTCTGATGTGTGTTTTTTTTAGTGGAACACAAAAAAAATTCTTTATTAAAATTATTTTCCATACATTAGTCAATAATAAACACAGCTGTAAATCACCCCAGAAAACAAGTCATTAATACATAAGAGGGAATTAATAATGCCAAAATTGTATAATAATTTCTGTATGAATTATTCCTTTTAAACCAGTCTGTATTACAAAAGCTGGGATTTCAAGCCACGATTGGCCTTGAAACTGTGCAAGTAACAATTGTAGATAGTGAGAATAATCTCTGTCATGTATATGTTGTTTATCCACCTTATCTCTCTCCCTCACCTTGACCCTGAACTCCTGACCCGAGCCAGGTGTGGTCTCCAGGAGTCGTAGGGTGCCCCCTGCTGCAGCGGAGTACATCAGAAAGAACAGGAAGGAGACCTGAGACGCTTCCAAGCCAAACACGATACGGCTACACAAGGCCAGCTCCTCTTTTACCTCTATAGGACACACAGAAAGATAAGTATCGGCAAATGTCAATGGACTACTTTGCTTAATGCATTGAACTGAAAATGCAGGAAATGCACAATGCTCACGTGTGGTCCAGATATGTTTTTCCATGAAGGTGTGAAGCGTCATGCCGTCATAGAGCTCGGCATTAGGAGAACTCATTGGGTCTTCAACTGATATGGTCTGAGTAAGATGGTCAATCTAGGCAATATACACATCTCTCACCTTATGGTTAAGCTTGAAACTAGCATGATGTCAAAAATGACCTCAAT
The DNA here is from genome assembly GCF_001515625.1 of Sinocyclocheilus rhinocerous. Lineage (NCBI taxonomy): Eukaryota > Metazoa > Chordata > Actinopteri > Cypriniformes > Cyprinidae > Sinocyclocheilus > Sinocyclocheilus rhinocerous. The sequence goes on from NW_015664758.1 coordinate 170,396, forward strand.
AGATTGGAGAAACCCATTAATCCATTAACCACTCTTAGAAATAGCAGCTAAAAGCTTTCATACATCTATACAGATCTACAAGATCTATTGTGGCTGAACGTGCAAGGTAAATATGCATCTTAGACACAATATGGAACCTGAAGTCTTCATCCATTAAGACATGAAATGATGGCTATTAGTCACGTTCTAGCACTCAATAAAAAAAGAATAATTCTATTGTGGACCGGCACTTTGTCAGATGAGATGGTGCTGTTTCTCATACCCGCCGCAGAACCTGGGTGAAGTCCAGCAGGGTGAGCGGGGAGTATGACGGCATGCTAGTGGTGTACATTTTGATTTTGGCATGCGGACCACCCACGTGATGCACCTTCTTGCCCTCGGTGTATTGTGGAAAGACCTCCAGACCAAGCTCTCGAATAAGCTCCATGACATGGGTCTGCGAGCTACAGGACATGAAAATCAAATAAATGACCAGAAAGCGTGTTTCTGCACACATTCGGACATCTAAAGGCAGCCAGACGCCTCCTTCAAATCGACTTTGTGTAAGTTGATGAAAATCCTGCTTGCCCTCATTTAAAGCGAAGGCTTTCACAGCCCCAGGCAACGGCCGTTTATTGATCTCGGTGGATGCTGAGAGTAGCTCGGGGTATTTTTCTAATAGTTCGGGTAGTGGATTACAGCAATAAACATCTCGCTTGAAAACACATTATTAATGCCTGTAGGCTTAAACAAGCTTTTAGGATGTTCCCATTATCACTCAAAAACAAGCAAGTTGGGGCTAGTTGTCACAAACACTATATTTCAGTAAGGTTTCCTGTTAAATAAAATTAAAATCTGATCCTTCAGCCTAGAATTAAAGGGATCGTTTTAGTTTTAGAGAGCTTTCTGACCCTGCACTGACAGCAATGCACCTGGCACATTCAAGGCCCAGCAAGGTAGTAAAGACATTGATAAAATAGTCCACTTGACATTATTGGTTCAACTGTAATGTTATGAAGCTACGAGAATACTTTTTGTATGCAAACAAAACAAAATTGCGACTTTATTCAACAGTTTTTTTTACCTTTATAGGCCTTGAATGTGATAGCTGTGTTGCTGTCTATTCAGGGACAGCTCTTGGATCTTAATTTGTGTTACGAAGATGATCGAAAGTCGTATGGGTTTGGAACGACATGAGGGTGAGTAATTAATGACAGAATTTTAATTTTAGGGTGAACTATACTACACAATATGATCCAGCTGTAGATGTCGGCTAACAAGCAAACAACACAATATAACAACACTGACATACATTCAGGCAAGAGTACAATAAAGCTAGACTAAAAGGTTGAACAAAGGTATTTTGGTAACTCTTTACAATATGGTTCCATTTGTTAACTACAGTATAGTCAACACAAACTACAGTAACAATTAAAATAACTTATTAAAATATACCTACTCATTTATTATCTTAGTTAATGTTATTTTCAACATTTTGAATAGAAGAACAGAACAAAATAATATTCAATTCAATTCAGCTGCTTAATAATGTTCCTAAAATATAGGCTAATTGTCTATAAATTCTGATTGTCCAACATCAAATATTTAATGAAAATGCATATTTTAGTTTTTTAGGTTTTTTGTTTTTGTTTTTTTGCGATATTATCTTCGTTGAACAACGACTGTTATGCTGTTATGACTTCTTTGGAATGGAAATATAGGCTAAGTATTACTTCCAATTCATATAATTTGCAGAATCTAGAACATAATAGTAAAACGTAAAAGCTGGGCGCTGCAGAAAGTATTTCTCAAGGCATTGGAAATAATAACGCCCACAACTTCCCACATTTGGCTTTTGCCAGGTTTTAATTTCGGACCTGGTTTGGGGTCACACAACTCTTTTGGCGTTTAGCCCAATCGAGACTCTTCCATCCGTTTTTCAAGCCGTTTGTCTTATGCTGGAATGCTGGAGCCGGTCTCAAAGTTTTGGACCGAGGACAGGGAAACACACTGGACAGATGGCCAGTCCATCACAGAGACAACACACACAAGCATATACCTATGGACAATTAAATGTCTCCAATTCAGCTATCACGTCTTTGGATTTGGGTGAAACCGGAGCACCAGAAGGAAACCCAAAGCAAAACGTGGAGAACATGCATGAGATTTGTTTTTGTTATCTGGCGTAAGAAATTGTATTGTGAAGAGAAAGCGTGAGTCTAAAAGTGTGTCTCAACTCTGCATAAAGTGACATTAAAAACCTTCCCTGAAACATGCAATAACAATAACAGTTATTTAAACTTGAAATGCTTACCTGGACACCCACTGTCCCCCCATGTCCCACTGGTCAACGCCATTCGCAGTTGGCAGGTCTTTACTTACAGTTCGTCCTCCGACACGGTCTGTGTGCAGCAAATAAGAAAAACAAAGTGTTTTGTATAGCTATGCAAGCGGACCTATATAGCTCATTAATAAGGATATCCAAGATAAAAGTCGTTTTTTCTTGCGACGCACCTCTGGCCTCCAGAACCATGACGCTGAGTTGCGGGTTTCTCTTCTGCAGCCTGCGAGCCGCGCTGAGTCCGGACAGGCCCGCGCCGACCACAACCACGTCAAACTGATCCTCACTCATTCCTGCAGTGGCTTGAGCAAACAGCGCGGTCAAATCTGTTGCACAGGCGAATATAACACCTCGACTGTCCTGCAGAGAAACTGCAAAGCCAAGAAAGTTGAAAGTTCGGCTTTATTGCGCACACTTGTTGCTGATCATGTAAAGCACGCACTTGGCACTTCGCCCTCATAAAGCGTATCAGACTGGGGTCCGAGGCACACCGGAAGATACTAACTCAGACCTCCCACTTCTGATTAAGTTATGTGTGCCCAAAAAGTGTGAAGTATTATATAAAACACCCCAAAAGATATGAATGAAAAGACATGAAAAAATTAATTGCATGCATTAGACAACACAATGTCAAACCAAATGGCAATTACAAACGATGTAAACAAAAATGTGTACTTAAACAGAAAATAAAACAATGTAAATAGTAAGACAATTATGAAAAACAAAAGATTTTGCCTTTACAAAAATATGAAACCATTGTTTTGGCCAACAGAAACTGCAACCATCAGGAAAAAAATTTATTATTTTTTTGCTAACTTTCAAATACATGTATCTTTGTCGTGTTATTTAGAGTCTAATATTTTGAAAAGATTTATGCAAGAAACACATGTTTAGGTTACCTTACCTGCACAGTAAAATGCACAGTAGATTGTGAAGCAAAAGTTGTGATCTCATGTTCATATGTGCTACTGTGAAAACATAAGTACTCAAAATTCTTATATTTAGGCTACCACATGCATTTTTAACTATATGAATAGCCTGCTAACCTTTGATCCAAACAGTGTTATTTTGTTTATTTATATTTTTAGGAAACATTTATTTTCCCAGCAGTCTTACTGAACTGCATAATTGCCATCTGTTAACCATCTGAGTCTCACATGTGAAGCCAAAGTTGCCAGAGCAGCTCTTTCATGATCTTTCATTCACAGTTTCATTTATGTTAATAATTCTCGTTAGATTTTTAAAAAGCATGGGCATTTCTTAAAGATAAGGTTGCAGTGGCCTATTTAGGTTGGCATGAGGGAGCCTAAATGTTCTTTGTAAAGGAACCACCTTTAGATGAACTTTCACTGCATGTTAGCTTTGTAAAAATGCATTGTGCATAGCAAGAAAAAAAAACACTGTTTATTGTCAATAAACATAATTGCATTAAACAATTGCCCTGCATGTTGATATACTAAAACGTTCCAATAATTTATTATTCAGTCCTTTGTTTTTCTGAGTGGAGTAACCAGTTGTCACCTGAGACCAGTCTCTGTGGACCACATCACCATAGCACCACCTTCACTTGATACCAGAAGAGGCTTGTTGTCTCACAGTGGAGCCATTCAGAGGGTGACGTGCATGAAGACTAAAGCAGAGAGATGAACTGGCCCTCCATGTGTAAGTCTCTATGTATAATTGCAGGAATATCTGTGTTTTTATGGCCTATTTTCTAGTTCAGATATACCTTTGCACACAGAGGAACCTGTTGTTCCAGTCGATCAGCATGAGCAGCCAAAATGTTTCTACTTGTGTTGTATAAGGTATGGTACAGGATAGATTTTGCTGAACAATGAGGTTACAGGCTCTCAAAATAGTGTAGGAGGAAGAATGGAGTGTCTTACAAAAAGAAAAGCAACAAAGATGTGTACTTTTCTCTCACCACAGGGAAGTAGATAAGAAACTTTTCGCTTTGTGATTGTGGAAAAATGTCTTCGGGTCACAACAGGTGCGTATTTTTGACTTTTGCTGTGGTATAACATTTTTCCAGGATTTGTGTCCTATTTTTGCTTTTTATATGTAAGATACATGTATACTACCATTGAAGTGCTTTAAAACGAGCTGTAATGTTTTGCTAACATAACCAAATGTTATCTGAACGTTTAAAATGTACTTTTTTGGCTTTGTTCCAGTCATTTTGACCCAGAGAGGATATTCTTATCCCCAAAATGCTAGTTAATGTTATCACATTGGACTAAAAGCTTCTAACTTTGTTCACACAGGGTATAACAACTTCCTAAAATGTCATCATTTTGGGTATTTCAATAACTTATCAGTAACTTTTTGCGGATTTGCTAACCAGCTCAGATCAATGAGGCCTACAACCAATCAGTTCCAAAAATCCTGTGTTAACTGAAATAAAACAAGTTGACAAAAATATTGAATCCCAGATTTAGTGATAATATAGCATTTTTAAAAGCAGTTTTTGAAAGCCTGGTTATTTTTGACTGGGAACAGCAAATTAGTTTAAGAATTTTGTAAAGAACATTCCATTTTATAATTTTGCAATCATTATGGGAACGTTGCTTTTGAGTGGTCATTCTGAACATTCTAAAACTAGTAACATTTAAAAAATGGCCAACAAAAAATGTTCCAGAAAAAAAATCCATGAGCAATATATAAATAATGTATTTGTGCTAACATTTGAAGAATATTATTAAAGACCAGATAACTTTGAACAAATATTCTAACAAACATTATTGGAAGAATGTTTGTTCATAACTTTGAGAGAACCAGTTTTTAAAACATGCCCTGTTAGGTATCATTGATATGAGATGAGTAAATACACCATACTTTATAGCCATTTTGTGAAAATTCACTAGTAAAGTGAATTATTGGTTTAAAATATATATCCTTTTTGCAGTCTCTTTTCATTTCTAGGCTCAAGCGTGTGTCTTAAAAACTTCAGTCAGCTGAATGGGAGAAAGTGGCACAAAGAAAGGTGTCCAAACGGGAATGTACAAAAACGCTGCTGCAACACAAGGTTTGTGTTTACCATTGAAAGTTCAAAATATGGTACCCAGCAAGACATGCTCATTATCTTCCTCACAGCCACTTTCAGTGTTCTTCTTCGCTAGCTTTTGCTGTATTTTTGCTTTCATCTTTCACAGATGTCTAAAATGGCCTTGTGTTAGACTTGCAAGTTTGTCCCCGTCGTCCTCATTTATGATATTGACTGTGCTCGCCATGCTTTTTCCCAAAGCAAGTAAGTTTCTTTGCAAAAAAACACTTGATGTATTTTGAAACTTGAATTCCAGCACATTCTAGACTGGGTTAATTTGACATTCTGCTCACAACACAGCTAAAGTTCCTCAATTAGGCCTGAAAGTTTTCCTTCATCCAAGTCATGGATGTATGATGGGATTTATTCACAAGCATTTGGACCAAATCCAGATATTAGTCATTTGGAGAGTTGCATGAACTCATATGAATCATTCATGAGTGAGCACCAGGACAGACCGTCAGCATGAAACCAGGAATATGAGAGATTTGGGAATTACAGGCTAATTGAAAATGATCATTCTTCGACTTTGAATGACAGAGAAAAAAATTACCTAGAAAGAACAGAACAATCCGAAGACTATAGTTATGCTTATAAATTATTTCTGGTTTGTATCTTTAATATATCAACTGTATATTTACCGTTACAGTTTGAAGATGTTCGTAGTCCATTGGTAATTCATCAAATGAGACAATTTTCAAGCCATGGATTTCCTACTAAGTAATAACAACTAAGTATTAATGAGATTAAAAAGTTAATAAAAAGTCAATAAAAAGTCAAAATTATGACCTAAAAAGTCACATTTGGCATAAAAAGTTTTTATGTGATATTTATGACTTTATCACATAATTCTTACTTTTAATGTCATAATAATGACTTATCATCTCATATAATTTGACTGTCATAATTGTGCATTTTCTATTATAATTGTCTTTTTATCTCATAATTTCGACATTATGTAATAATTGTTTTTTTGTAACAATTATAACTTTTTATCTCATATAATTTGACTTTGTCATAATTATGTTTTCTGTCATAATTATATTTTTATCTCATAATTTTCAACTTTGTCATAATTGTTTTTCTGTCATAATTCAATTCAATTCAAGTTTATTTGTATAGCACTTTTTACAATACAAATCGTTGCAAAGCAACTTTACAGAAAATTAAGTTTCTACAATATTTAGTAGTAGCTTATCAGTGGTGACTGTCAGTTTATGTACATATGGCAGAAATGTACGGAAAAAAACAATTAAAGACGTAATCAAACAGACGATGAACACTATTAACAGCAAATCCGTATAGATGCAAATTGTAATCCAAGAGATTCTGTGTACTGTCTTTTGGTCTAATAAGTAATATCTCTGTCTTATACGAATTTAATAGGAGAAAATTATTGGTATTAATAATTATGACTTTTTATCTCATAATTAAGACTTTATGTAATAATTATGTTTTTTCTATAATAATTATAACTTTTTAATCTTATATAATTTGACACTCACAATTGTTTGTTTTCTATCAGAATTGTCTTTTTTAACTCATAATTTCGACTTTGTCATAATTGTTTTTTGTTCTGTCATAATTATGACTATTTATCTCATAATTTCGGCTTTATGTAATAATTATGTTTTTTTTTTCTGTTATAATTGTAACTTATCTCATAATTATAATTTACCGAAGCATGATTTTTTTTTTCTCATGTGGTGGAAACTGGCCTCCATAGTAAATATGTAACACAACATTAAAGTTTCTTAACATAATGTTAACCACAACCCTATTTACTATATTTAAAAAAAAAAAACTCATTCAATATGAATGATATTGATTAGCCTTGCAGGTTGGCATATAAACTGACGTCATGACTGAACAGCTCTTCAGAGAATTTTGCAGATGGATGCACATGAATCTCTTGCCATACTTTTGCAGATGTGACAGCAGCAATGAAAGTGACCTCCAGTGGGCCACAAACTATTCAGATGGCTCAAGGGGATCCGGTTACTCTAGACTGCACCTACACGTCAAGCCAAGCAGACATAGGCGAACTTGACATTGAGTGGTCAGTTGTCAGCCCAGACACCACAAAAAAAGACCAGATGGTGCGTAAGGCGATCTGTCACTGCTTCCTATCCTTGAAATAAATGACAAACTGGCCTCCCTATAGGCACTGTTTTGAACAATCTCACTGATTCTTAAATTTCAATATCATTAGATCATATCATACACAGGTGGAAGGAAATACACCCATGGTGACTCTGATTTAATGAAAGGAGTGGACTTCACAGCTACAGACCCTTCCCAAGGAGATGCATCTCTATCGATTGCCTCACTGACTGCCAGTCATGCTGGAACGTATCAGTGCAAAGTCAAAAAGGCACCTGGAGTGGACAGCCGAAAAATATCACTGATTGTGATGGGTAATGTCACATATCTGTGTCTTTGTATCAACCTTATTTTGCAACATGGAAGTAAGCTATTTTCTGTGAATGTGTGAGACTCTGATTCATTAGCCACTACAGGTAAATACTTAGAAGAATAACAAAGTGAAGTAAAAGATAAAACTGGTAAAATTGTAAAATAGCATGATAATAAACAGAATGTTTCCATGACGGATCTTTAAATTTCCTTCAAATTTTGATATGGAAATACTTTCCTCTTTCCCAGTTTAATATGTAAAGACAACATTTAACTACACCACTGTCTTACTTTCAAAGTGAAATGTTTAAGAATCCCGACCAGCCCTACACGGCAACAAAGGGGCTCAACCAATGGTGTGTGTTTGGGGGCGGGCCTGTCAGTTCATTCGACCAATAGAAATGGAGATGTGTTCAGGCAAACTCAGAGCTGTTGAAAAGGGCCAAACAGTTTGAAAATGATTTTTCCTCTGAAAGGTTTATTTTAAAGAGAGGTCCTTGAAGATAATAGCCGTGTACCACTTCTCAGAAGTTCTTTTGGATCTCTATAAAATTGCACAATGCAATTATATAAACAGTCTTGCATTTGTATGGGTGAATTCTAACAGTTGTTTGACTCTCTTTGTGGCAATGAGGCCACCTGTGCTGAAGTATTGAGTTGATTGTGAATGCAAGAATTTTTTCGCCTCTCTTTGTGGCAGTGAGACCGTCTGTGCCGAAGTGTTGGGTTGACGGTGGTGAAGCCGTGGGTGAACCAGCATCTCTCCGCTGCAGGTCAGATGAAGGCACCGCACCTCTGCTGTATTCATGGAGGAGAGAGAGTGGAGGGCCCATTCCTCCAGATGCCATTCAGAGTAAGTGCTACCTCTGTTGGTAAAGTGTTGTAATGACATGCTTCTTCTACAGTGATTCTCTAGTGATATTTTAATATCCAAATTACGGCTTTTGCAGAAGAATGCTGAGCCTATGATATAATATATCATGCATTCAATAACAATTTATTTGATTTATGTCTAGTGGAGAAAAATATTTAAAATGCATTTAAATGGCCTAATTAAGTTAATTAGCACCTAATTAAAATAAAATAATATAAAATAAACAAACAAAAACAAAATCTTTAAAAAATTATAAATCTCATTTGTTTAATAAAACATTTATGTCATTTAAGTCATATTGTTTTTACATGGTGAAATTGATTAATTGTCATTGAAGCTCAGCAAGGATTAACTAAGTTATCTATGTATATAATTGCATATAGACAGTGTACAATAATATGTACATTATTGTAATTACAAAATGAGAGCTTTGTACAGATGGTTAGAAGTTCATTCTCAAATCATGCTGGAGAACATGATCATCGTGATTTGCACAAAGTTAATGCACTCTAGAGCTGGTATCATTCAAGCAAAATGAAACATAAATATGCTTAAATTCTGAAATTATTTTTTCTGAATTTTCAGTTCAACGCATATTTTACTGATGTTGTTATTCTAATAATATGAAATATAATAAAGCATATTATACTGTCACAAGTGCTCGATAATCATTATAATAACATTTCTACATATGAGAAAAAGAAAGATATATAAAACCCTACAGATTTATGGACGATTGACATTTTTCAATTATTTAAATAAAAGTTGTTGTTTTTTTCTCTCTCTCGCCATACATTTAGACACCGTCACAGGAGAACTTCTGATCAGTAATCACTCCGTAAGCCACTCCGGTGTTTATTCCTGTGAAGTTTCCAATGCTGTTGGGAAAGAGAGCTGTCGGCTTAACCTTCAAGCTCTGAAGCGTAAGTGAAGCATATAGACACACTCTGTGGTGATTTTATGCTAACTGATTTCTCATCATCGTTTTCTTAATCTTCCACAGCTCCAAACAGAGCGGGGGTCATCACAGGAACCGTTGTTGGATGTTTACTGCTCATCATGATCGTTCTGATCATTATATGGCTTCTCATCTTCAAATGTAACTGGAATCAACATGACAAAGAGTTCTCTAATGAGATTAGGTGATATCAACCCCTCCATTTTCTTCATGAATCCATCCATTTCCTTCAGTGATGTGAAGTTTGATGATGATAATGAGACATTCTGGCTCTGATGTCTTTTATTTTCTTTCTGTCCTTAAAGAGAGGATGCTCCCGCGCCTGAGAGTCGCCCCACCAGCCGAATCTCCAGCTTCCGTTCAGGTGTGGCCTACAGCCAGGTGGGCCAAACCCAAAATGAGCATCCACCCTCCACTAACACCAGCTACAGCACTGCAAAGTATGACAGCAGGTTTGGTTATGCTGTGTGAGAGACTACTCATACTTGTATTATAGATTGTCACTGGTTTGCAGTTTACTAAAAGAATGACCTTTTATTGGATTTGATCATGTTGCAAGATACAAAATGGAATCAAAATGTTTTGCCTTGTAATTGTGTAGCATTCAATGTATTTATACAGTAGGTTTAATATGAGAGAAGGATACATTATGTCTTGGATGAATGATGCACAATCATGTAAGATGATATTGGTAGAACTCTTTTCAAGACCTAAATTCAATATTTGTGTGAGGAGCTTCCATTATTGATGTTTTGTTAAGATGATGTAAATAAATATAGAAATTGTATGGTTTTTCTATGATATTTGGATGTTGATGGCAATGATTAAACATCATTAAGAAGCTATTTAAAAGTAATGACAAAAATAAATCACAAAAAAGGTTAAATTGGATGTGTAGACTGATAACTCTTCTTAGGTATTTTTATATGATAAAATGTGTTTGTTTTGCTGTTGTTTTTCCTCTAATTTTACCCAAAAGATATGAAATGCATTTGATTATTATTATTATTATTATTATTATTATTATTATTATTGTTGTTACAAGAAAGATGGAATATCTTTGTTTTTGCCAATTAATAGTAATAGTTTTTTTTTTTTGTTCAACAATTTTAGGACTTATTCTGAAAAGTTGAATTTGTTTGTTGAATTTGCAATAAAACATTTTTAAAAAATCAGTTGTTGACAAATAACAAAGACAACGTTTTAAATATCAATATTTTTAGTTAAAATATGAATGGAAGTCTATTTTTAAGCATTTTTAAATGTTTTTTTTTTGTAAATTAATATGCAGTCTTAAATACTGCTTTAATAATTTTAAAATAATTGTAAAAATAATAATTATATGTTATTTAAACTAATTTTGAAGTATATATATTGAAATATATATATATATATATATATAATCAGATTCACTTTTTTTTATATTCTGCACTATTTTTATTTTGTGACAAAATGAGAGATTTGTACAGATGGTTAGATGTTCATTCTCAAATCATGTTGGAAAACATGATCATTGGGGGTTTGCAAATTTAATTTAGAGCTGGTATCATTCAAGCAAAATGGAAACATAAATACCCTTAAATTCTGAAATTAATTTTTCTGAATTTTCAATTCAACTCATATTTTACTCAAGTTGTTATTCTAATAATATGAAATATAATAAAGCATATTATACTGTCACAAGTGACACCTCTAGAGGGCGTCATCGTTCACTGCGTCGATTTTGAAAAGGGGAGGGGGGAGAACCACATAAGCACTATTGCGCATGTGCAGCCGTGTTCTCACGCTTAGCTTACAGTAGTGATTTTTGTGTAGTATAGTCATCATGAAGGCTCTTAGAGGAATGGTGAGCGGAGCCGTCAGTGAAATATCATCTGCTGTTACCGGGAGCAAACACGTCGCAGTTCGGGAAAATGCCCTCGCCGTGACTCGTGACTATATTTCTCAGCCGAGATTAAGTGAGTGACCAGTGCTGACTATGAAAGGACCCGTACAAACAGAAACCCATCCCCGTAGCGATCAAATGATGTGTGTATGTCGCAACGAATGAATGACGCACTCTGTATTTACGCTGCATCTGCTAATAATCATCCTCATCATGTTATTTTCAACTGCAGACATTTAGCTTCTAATTTGTAACATTTCTGATATTGTACATCTGTGATCCAAATATGCAATCAGGTGAATTCAGGGTCAGCTTGCTAACTAGAGAATATTTTCCTTGCAAATGCACATTGTCTATGTCTAATTGCATGATCTTAACATCAATTTAATGATTGGTTTGGTTTGGTTTTCACCACACATGACGTTAAAAAATCAACATGATGCAGGTTTTAGGTATATGCATACACGATATGTATCGTGATGGCTTCATGGCAAGCCGTTTTAACATTTAGAGTAGTCCTTTAACCCTCTATGGGATATTTATAAATTACGCTAAGAAAATTGCATTTAAAATACAAAATAAATGTTCAGCCAACAAAATGTGATTTTAGTGATGTCAAATGACATTCGCTTCAACCAGAAAAATTAAAATGTATTTATCATGTGCTTCAAATTTTTGGTAGCTAAGTAGTAAAGAAGACATTAGCACGTTAGGTCACATGCTCTCAAGGCTCCATAGTGAGCTCATTTTAGACTAGAAAATAGATAAATTCAAGTTATAAAAAATATAATTGTACATCCAAATGTGTTTTCTAAAGTTTTTTTGTAATTTTTAATGCACTTTTATAAAAGCAACTCAGAGACCAACAAATCTGAGCGTCATGCATAACTGACAAAGTATGCATGCATACAAAGTAATAATACAACAAGTTGTTGAGGATCAAGGAGGATAGAAGCAATGAGGGTGAGGGCAGTGAAGAAGAATATGTTGCTATGGAAGTCAGGCATTTGGGTATATTATTGTATGCCAGTTTGAAAGATGTGATCCATACAACAACCAGAGGTCAGGAAAGATGCCAATGTCTATTGGCATTACTATACTGACAGGCAGCAATGCTCCAATGATGACTGCACAAGTCAACATCTACTTATGTGTGGGGTACACTGAAAAATAAGTCTTGTTGACTTTCACTTGTGCTACGATAATTGATGTGAAATTCCAAGATGAAACACAATGTTAAAGTTGTTTTAATGCTTCTGAAACACTAAGACATGGTTTTCAGGCAGTGAAATTGCATCCAAATGTGTGTAAAGTTTTAGACATTTTCACGCGCGAGTTCCAAATCAAATATAACAGCACAAGAAAAAAATGTAATGTTCATAAAGATTTTGCATTGAGATCGGCCTTTTTAGAGACCGCGATCAATCATCCCAAAGCGATTATCGACCGATATCGGTAGCCGATCAATCGGAGCACCCCTAAATAGTAGTAACAAAATATTAGTTATTAGGAATAATGTTAAATTGGCTTGCCATAGATGGCATCATCATCAGTTGCACTAATGACATCACAACATGCATGGAGCTTTAACAGATTTGATATTTAAACTGGTTAATTCTCAAATATGGTTTTTAGTTAAAATAACTAGGCTCATTTCTTAAACCTGAGCAAATAAATAAATAAAATGTTAGGAATAACACATTTCCAAGGCATCATGACCTTTTATTTTCTGATTATGAGGGTCTGTTATTTATTTCTTTTAGGATTTATGTTTTTGTACGTTATGACATTCTCATTCTTTTTCTTTATTTTTCTTTTTAAGACACTTTGACCATAACATGATGTCATATTTTATAAGGTGATATGTGCTTTATTTTTTTGTGTATTTATTTTTCTTAATACAGTGCTTACTGATGTAATTAAAAAAAAAACTTTGTAGAATTTGTGTGACTTTGTAGAATTTGATTTAGACTGCAAAAACACTCTTTTGACATTGATGTTTATTGTATGTAAAGCATATAAAACCGTTGCTGGTGTTAATGGACCCCTGGTGATTTTGGATCAAGTGAAGGTATTGGATTTCTATATTTTTTATTACCGTTGTTACATGTCTGATTTATATTGTGGTTTAGAAACAATGCATCCGAATGTGGCACCACAGCTGTCTGCTTGCTTATTGAGTATAAAATATAAAATAAAAACCAATATAAGATATTTTAATGTAAATGGTAATGACAACTTGGCCACTTCTACTCAATAACCTATCTAGTTACAGCTGTACAGATGTACCATTACTGAGATGTTCATTATTGTCTTTATAACCATGCATTCAGAAGCGAAGGCAATCATCTCATTTGTTTGGAAAGTACTGGATTACACTAAAGTTATTGATGCAATGTTAACTGGTTGTTTAGTAACATGTGGTTCAGTTCCCCAGGTTTGCTGAGATTGTTCATCTAACTCTGCCTGATGGCACCAAGAGGAGCGGACAAGTGCTGGAGGTCACAGGCTCCAAAGCTGTGGTCCAGGTCAGGGAACGAGACCTTCTGAAATAACTGTTTTAAAAAAAAAATTCCTCCATTGTGGAAATCTGATCAGTATCATCCCTCATTAATTCATTTTTAGGTGTTTGAGGGAACATCTGGTATCGATGCCAAAAAAACCACATGTGAATTTACAGGGGACATTTTGCGCATCCCTGTGTCTGAGGATATGCTGGGTAAGAAGAAAAAAGGAGACGTGATATTTTTTATCATGTGTACTTGCTAAAACTAGAAGTCTGTTACAGGTCGGGTCTTCAACGGCTCAGGAAAGCCAATTGATCGAGGACCTGTGGTGCTGGCAGAGGACTACTTAGACATTAATGGTACATTTCAATGAGGACACATAAATTATTACGCTCACAAATAGTCATCAGTAGCATTTTTGAGTATTGATGAAATGTGTACCATCCAATTTCCTCCTGCTTCCTGTAGGTCAGCCGATTAATCCTCAGTGTCGTATTTATCCTGAGGAAATGATCCAGACTGGCATCTCTGCCATTGATGGAATGAACAGTATTGCAAGAGGCCAAAAAATTCCCATTTTTTCAGCAGCTGGTCTACCCCACAATGAGGTGAGACTGCTGTTGTTGTTTTTTTTAAATGTTTTATTTTCTTCTTTCTTCCTTTTTCATCTTAAATGTATGAAGGAGGTCGAATGAATATATATATATATAAGCATGATTATATAAAAGGTGATTCTCCCTGAAGAGACAGTGTTACTTGTTACTTTTCAGTAAGGATGCATTAAATTGATCAAAAGTGACAGTAAAGACATTTATAATATTACTTTAGAATTATATTTTGTGTCAAATTGTTGAATTTATTGTTTCAGATAAATTCTGTTATTTTGAACCTACTATTAATCAAAGAATCCTGAAAAAAATATTACCGTTTCCACAACAATATTACGCAGCGCAACTGTTTTCAACATTGATAGTAATAAAGAGTGTTTCTTGAGAAGCAAGTCAGCATATTAGAATGATTTCTGAAAAATCATGTAACTGAAGACTGGAGTAATGATGCAGTGCAGAAGAAAGTACGGACATAGTGCAAACATACATGATAGTGCAGACATACATAGGAATAACACAGTAGAGATGGAATATAACATTAATAAGAAAAACTGAAAATTAAATAATAATGCAGTATATACAGACGTAGAAGTGTAGAATTTTTTTTTTTTTTAAATGAATGTACACGTTATTTACAAGTGTGCAGTTTACTAAATGTACAAATTTTGAATTCTACGTATAAACATAAATACATAATTCATGATGTACAATGTATAGTTGCGGAAGTTTTAATTGTTCAGGCTGAAGATAGCCTGTGGGGAAAAACTGTTCTTGTGCCTGGCTGTTCTGGTAAAAGGCAACAGTTGGAAGAGAGAGTGGGCTGGGTGTGTGGGGTCCAAGGCGATTTTCTTAGCCCTTTTCCTCACTCTGGAGATGTAAAGTTCTTGGAGGGTAGGCAAAGGGGCACCGATAATCCTCTCAGCAGTTCTAACTGCCCGTTGTAGTCT
Organism: Sinocyclocheilus rhinocerous; assembly: GCF_001515625.1. NCBI lineage: Eukaryota > Metazoa > Chordata > Actinopteri > Cypriniformes > Cyprinidae > Sinocyclocheilus > Sinocyclocheilus rhinocerous. The sequence continues at coordinate 185,953 of NW_015664758.1, forward strand.
CTTGATGTCTGATTTGGTAGCTGAACCAAACCAGACAGTTATGGATGAACAAAGACGGACTCAATGATGGCCGAGTAGAACTGTTTCAGCATCTCCTGTGGCAGGTTGAATTTCCTCAGTTGGCGAAGGAAGTACAACCTTTGCTGAGCCTTTTTAGCAATGGAGTCTATGTGAGTTCAGGTCCTGAGAGATGGTGGTGACCAGGAATCTGAATGACTCCACTGTTGTTACAGTGCTGTTCATGATGGTGAGTGCGGGGGGTGCAGGGGGGTGGGGAGGGTTTCACCTGAAGTCCACGATCACCTCCACTTTTTTGAGTGTGTTGAGCTCCAGGTTGTTGTGACTGCACCAGACAACCAACTCTTTAACCTCCTGTCTATAAGCAGACTCGTCTCCATTGTGGATGAGGCCGATGATGGTAGTGTCATCTGCAAATTTCAGGAGCTTGACGGAGGGGTCTTTTGCAGTGCATTAGTGTGTATACAGGGAGAAGAGCAGTGGGGAGAGCACACATCCCTGAGGGGCACCAGTGCTGATTGTGAGAGTCCTAGATGTGAGTTTTCCCAGCCTCACTAGCTGTTGCCTGTCTGTCAAGAAGCTGGTGATCCACTGACAGATTGGGGTGGGCACGGAGAGCTGGGTCAGTTTGTCTGAGAGAAGGTCAGGCATGATGGTATTGAAGGCCAAACTGAAGTCCACAAATAAGATCCTAGCGTAATTCCCTGGTCTTTCAGGATGTTGCAGGATGTAATGCAGTCCCATGTTGACTGCATCGTCCACAGACCTATTTTCTCTGTAGGCAAACTGAAGAGGATCCAACAAGGGTTCAGCAATGTCCTTCAGGTAGGCCAGGACCAGTCTCTCAAATGACTTCATGACCACAGACGTGAGGGCGACAGGTCTGTAGTCATTAAGTCCAGTTATTTTGGGTTTCTTGGGAACCGGGATGATAGTGGAGCGTTTGAAGTGGCAAGGAACTTCAAACAGCTCCAGAGATCTGTTGAAGATCTGTTCAGTTGTTCAGATCTGTTCAAGACCAGTTGGTGAGCACAGACTTCTAAACAGGCAGGTGAAACACCGTCTGGGACTGAAGCTTTCTTAGTTTTCTGCTTCCTGAAGACCCAGTTCACATCCTCCACACAGACCTTAAGCACAGGTTGAATGGTGGGAGAGGGAGGGAGCTAGAGGGTTTGCAGGGGGGTAGGTGGATGTGGGAAGTGCAGATTAGAGCAGGTGTTGGGTGTGAGTCTGGACTTTTCAAATCGGCATTAAAACACAATCAGATCATCAGCTAGTTGTTGATTCTCCGCAGATTGTGGGGGAGGTGTCTTGTACTCGGTGATGTTCTTCAGACCAGTGCAAACTGAGTCATTGGCTGAAAGCTGGGTTTTTTTTTCAGGTTTTCAGAGTAGTTTTTTTAGCCACACGTATCTCCTTTGTTAGTCTCTTCCTGGCCTGGTTATACTAGATTTTATCCTCACTTCTATAAGCATCCTTTTTGGCCTGACAAAGCTGCTTGAGTTTTCCAGTAAACCTTGGTTTATCGTTATTGAATGACAGGAATGTCCTGGTATGCACATATCCTCACAGAAACTGATATATAAAGTCACAGTCTCTTTGAGCTCGTCCAGATCGGTGGCTGCAACTTCAAAAACACTCCAATCAGTGCAGTCGAAGCAGGCTTGTAAATCCCACTCTGCTTCATTAGTCCATCTTTTAACAGTTCTTAATACAGGTTTAGCTGATTTCAGTTTCTGCCTGTAGGCTGGTATAAGATGAACCAAACAGTGATCAGAGAGCCCCAAAACTGCACATGGAATAGAGTGATATGCATCCTTTATTGTGGTGTAACAGTGACCCAATATATTACTGTCCCTATTTTGGCAGTTCACGGGAGAGATTTGCTTTGTCAAAATCTCCAAGAATGATTAAAAGAGAGTCTGGGTTAGAGCCCTGCCTCAAATTTAGGCCCTAGCCCGGCCCTGGCCCGAGACGCTCAGGCCCTAGCCCGGCCCGTGTCCGACAGCTTATCAGAATTACCGGCCCAAGCCCGACCCGAGCGCGTCTTTTTCCCCCTTCTCCCCACACAGCTTATACTACTGTTTCAGCTATTAAAATAGTTCCGTTTTGTATGTAATAGCAAAGTGATTATATTTCGTTTTTTTATGAAGTTAATTTAAAAAAAAGTTTGGAGCATTTTTTTTCGTTAAATATAAGTTTTTTGTTTTTTTTTAAGTAATGACCAAGCGGCCAGTGACAGACAGTGAGCCTATGTTTGATCAATGTAGCCTGTGCGGAGAGTGGAAGCTAAAGCGCGCTTTGCAGGACATGGATGCACCAGCGTGATCACTTGCATTTTTTTCAGTGGATACGCCATCATTTTTGCTCATAAAGGTAAGAGTAATACATCATTTGTAGCTGTAAAGGGTCTACTTTTATTTGTGTGCACTCACAATATCAACAAAACATTGTGCTTTTATAAAATAAAGAAAACAAACATGATGTGCTTGCCGTCTCGTCTTGAACAGGAGCGCTTCACAAAAATGAACCAAAACTCAGCGAATTCATGTCTCACTGATAAATATATCTATAGAAAGCTTTAAATTACTACTTAACGAAATAAAACATATCAAAAACAAAAACTCTTTCATTATAATCATAATCCGTAAAGATGCACTTCTCTCTAAAGGCGCGTCTAATGAGGAGATGGCGAGTCAGGATCGACAACTTCATCCTTGCGACACC
>NW_015664758.1:189093-206168 GCF_001515625.1 Sinocyclocheilus rhinocerous
TCCCCCGTCACATTTATGGTAATTACTTTTGCCGGTGCTTTGCGGCAAGCTTAAGCCTATTGCTTGCATTTCAACGCAGAACTGTTCAGCTGCGCTGAAGGCACGCACCATACATACTGCTGCTGCGGGTCACTAAACACCGTCGAGCCGCTCTTGACAGTCGCGGTAGCACGGTCTCGTGTTGTTTCCACCAGCGAGGCAATTTTTTTCATCACTAGCCTAATTTATGGATGTCTAAAATATAAAAATAAGGAGAAGCCTAAAACAGGCCCGAGGCCCGGCCCGCGTCTGAACTATGACGTGAAAATTGGCCCGAAGCCCAGCCCGAGGGGCGTAAAAAAGTCGGGGCCCATCGGGCCCGGGCTGAAATGCAGGGCTCTAGTCTGGGTACTTTTGCCAGTTGTTACATCGCGGCGCATGCGTCTGGAGGAACGTACACATTCACGAGACCGAAAAAGGGAAAACTCCCGTGGCAAGTAGAAAGGTTTACAGTTAATGAAGAGTTGCCTCTAAGTTAGGACAGCATACCTTTTTCAGCGTTGTTACGTCTGAACACCAACATTCCTTGATGTAGATACACAATCCACCACCTCTCGTTTTCCCCGTTAACTCTGCGATGGGATCCGCTCTGAACAGCTGGAAGCCCGGCAGATGAAGTGTGCTGTCCGGAATGGCTTCACTCAGCCAGGTTTCAGTGAAGCACAGTGCAGCAGAGTTTGAAAGTCCATGTTGATGCGGATGAGAAGTTCAGATGACTACGCATGTTTGAACAGAACAAACAAACAAAAACAGCAGAAGAATTGCGAAGCTCAGCGTCGTGGCTGCCATTTGCGGCGCCATCTTGATGTTAATGGTAATTAACAATATACTTAGCAATATTATGGAAAATACCCAAAATGGCCATTTTAATTCAAGACTAACTACCTAACAATTGGACCTTGAACCTGTTTTTTTTTTCTCACTGTAATGTAACTGTGTTTTTCAGATTGCTGCACAGATCTGTCGTCAGGCGGGATTGGTGAAGAAGTCCAAAGATGTGATGGATTACAGCGAGGAGAACTTTGCCATTGTGTTTGCTGCCATGGGGGTGAGGAGCACTTCTGATTAAAAGTCTACATCCATACCAATGGGAAATCTTCATGAAGTTACTTGTGTCTTTAGGTCAACATGGAGACTGCAAGATTTTTTAAGTCTGATTTCGAAGAGAACGGGTCCATGGACAATGTGTGCCTCTTTTTAAATTTGGCCAATGATCCCACGTCAGTATCCTCTCAAATATTCTTGAAGGTTTAAGGCATAGTGCACCCAAAAATGAAATAATGTCATAATTTACTTACCCTCATGTCATTCCAAACACATATAGCCTTTTGGGTTTCAAATATGCATAAGAGCACCATAAAAACATCCGTAGTCTAAATGATTCGAAGTGGACGAAAATTAAATGCGTTACAGAAGTGCAACCAGAACAATCCTTCAGAATGTCATGCAGGTTTGGAATGACATGAACGTGAGTAAATAATGACTCGGAAAGGTTTTTTTTTTTTTTTTTTAAGTCTGACATGAGCTCTTATGCCGAGGCTTTACGAGAGGTACAGTGTGTTAATTCTAGGGCTGTCAAATCGATTAATTGCGATTAATCTCATCCAAAATAAAAGTTTGTGTTTGCATAATATATAAATATACTAGTGCATCTAAAATAAAAGTTTTTGTTTACGTAATATATGTGTGTGTACCATGTATATTTATTATGTATATATAAAGACAAACACATACAGCATATATTTTGAAAATATTTACATGTATTTACATGTATATATTTATATTCATATAAATTATATCATATATAAATATATTTAATATATAAACATAACATATTTTTCTTAAATATATACATGCATGTGTGTGTATTTATATATACATAATAAATATACACAGTACACACACATAGCGATTAATCGGTTTGGCATCCCAAGTGAATTTATACTGACAGCCATTAGCATCAAGGCTAAACTTGCTACTCGTGACTGCATTAATCCCTATCATCTTGAAGGTCTCAGCAGCTAGAGAAGAGGTTCCTGGTCGACGTGGTTTCCCAGGTTACATGTACACTGATCTGGCAACAATATACGAGAGGGCCGGACGTGTGGAGGGACGCAATGGCTCCATCACCCAAATCCCAATCCTCACTATGCCCAATGATGGTTAGAAAACCTACTTGTTCCTACTCTTCTTTTAATACTTTAATCATCATAAATGGTTTACTTGCTTAATTTAATCTCCTGTCCACAGATATTACCCATCCTATTCCCGATTTAACCGGCTACATCACTGAGGGTCAAATTTATGTGGACAGGCAGCTTCATAACAGACAGGCAAGTAATGGAAACAAGCTCACAGTCTGAATATTAGTTATTTAGTACATGATTGAATCCTTTGTGCTGTTTAATAGCAACTGTTGATATTTCTATACAGATCTATCCTCCCATCAATGTACTACCTTCTTTGTCTCGATTGATGAAGTCAGCCATTGGTGAAGGAATGACACGCAAAGACCACTCAGATGTCTCTAATCAGCTGGTAAGTATGGAATTTTACATAATTTTAGATTTGCTAATTATATCTAAAAATATTTTCATTTTTGGTAACACTTTTATTTTAAGGTGTCCTTGTTACACGTTACATTTACTTACTATTATAATAGCAATAAATTATGCATAATTGCTAGTGCCCCGATTGATCGGCTACCAATCACTATCGGCCGATAATCGCTTTGGGATGTTTGATCGGCGGTCTCTATAAAGGCCGATCTCATAAACCGATCTCAAGCTGATGACGCTGCCTTGAGAGGTTTGGCATGACATGCAGCGGCACCGTCTCAGTCTCTGTCCGGCGCGGGTGAAATAATAATAATGCTGAAGGTGAGGTACAATTCATATTTCTTCATTAAATAACTTATAAAGTAATTTGAAAAGCTTATGCGAGACGTAATTTCAATTTCTTTTTAATTCTTGCCAGTGTTTAACCATTCAGCACTTGTGCACTCTCCTGGAGACTGTGCGCTCATGCACACTTGAAGCGCACACACATAACGCCAGGTTCACACATTCTCCGTTTGCAGTGCGTATGCGGTGCGTATTTTTTCCGCGCTCATGTTAATGGATCAGAGCGTTCACACTGCACACGGTTGCGGTCTGGCAGTGCGCTCCATGAGTGGTGCGGTGCATCTGCAGCAAAGCAGAGATCGTTTCCACACCGAGTTTAAATGAGTTTGAATTAAAGTGACAGCGCATTGTTTGCGGTAAATATGAACATGGATTGACACGAAATGTAGTAATTACACCAAAATTCCTTATAATTAAAGTCTACTGTGTTTCACAGTCAACACATAGGCTATGGGTTTTTGGCTAGGTTTAAAGGAAAAGAGCACTTTTAGATAAACAAGGCAATAATAGATGGCACTTGTGGAGGTAGTAAAACATAGTTCTTTATGGAACCGCATGATTGCTTGCTTGTTATAAAGATTTAAATGCAAAAGAAAAGGCAGTAGAGCTGAATGGTAAGTTTTCATTTAGAATGTTTGTGATAACGTAAGAAAAATAGTTTAAATGTTTTGCCACTTGTTTGAGCAACTTAATATGTAAATCTAGCAGTAAATGCAAACGTCAAAAGCATTGAATAATGTGTTGATTATATTTATTACGTTTAAACACATCTATGAAAGATTGTATTACTGTACTGTGAAAAAAAAAAAATCACAATGCTGAAAAAGCATTTTTTTGTAGCAATGTTTGGATTTGAAATCAAAATAATTGATAAATGTTGTGTTGGTGGTAAACAGCCACGGATCAGTAGCGGATTCAGTGTAAAAGTACAAAGCACTGCAAACGGAGTATGTGTGAACCTGGCGTAAAAGTCCGCCTCACATACAGCTCACGAAATCAGGCTTGTGCTGTGTGTAGGCTATCGTGCAACAATTGCTCGATTTTAAAAACAAAAATGCACTGCATAATCAAACATTTAGGTGAGATAAATATATATATTTTTAAATGTCTAAAAATGCCCCCCCTCCACCCCTAAAATAAAAAAAAATCCCTCTCACAAGAGTTACCTAAGAGGAGAATTCCCCCCATTTTCAAAAATGAAATTCAGGCCCTGAATAAATCCTGATTGGAGTATCATTATAAATAATTTTACATGATAAAAAAAGAAGGCTTTAAAAAGATTGGTATCGGTGATCGCATCGGCAGATACTGCTTTCTGTGATCGGCAATCGGTGATCGGCCTAAAAAATCCTGATTGGAGCACCCCTAATAATTACATGCAAGTAACCCTAATATATATATAAGATTAATAAAACAAAGTTTTTTCGAAAGAAGTCTCTTATGCTCATTAAGGCTGCATTTATTTGATCAAATTATTATACAATTTTAATATTCTTACAATTAAAATTAAAATAGAATATTTATTTACAATTTAATTAATATTTAATTACAATTAAAAAACGTTTTCTATTTGAATATATTTTAAAAAGTAATGTATTCCTGTGGTGGAAAGCTGAATTTTCAGCATCATTACTCCTGGCTTCAGAGTCACGTGATCCTTCAGAAATCATTCTAATATGTAGTATAAAACAGTTGTGCCGCTCATTAATTTTTTGGAAAAAGGATGAAGTTTCCCAGGATTCTTTGATGGGTAGAAAGTTCAAAAGAACAGCATTTATTTGAAATAGAAATATTTTGTTTTTGTTTGTTTTTGTCACTTTTGACATTTCTCCTTGTTGAAAAAAAAAGTATCACATTCTTCCAAAAAGAAAAAACAAATACTTGCTACCCCCAAACCTTTAAACTGTAGTGTAAACTCTCAGTAAATAAATAAAGAACAGCAGCTCAGTGTGACTAAAACAATTGGGTCTCTATTACAAACAATTGTGTTGCAGTCCCCCCCCCTCCTGTAAATATTAGTTACAGAAATTTGAGAAGAATTTTATTTCCCAGGGTAAGTATAGCAACAGGAGATCGCCTGTGGAATGATACAAAAAAATCTCGTCTTAAGGCCCTTTCACACAAAAAATGTAACCCATCTATTCAGCTGTCCTCAACCAAGCACAAAACAAAGTTTTCTAAAAAAAAAAAAAAAAAAGATTTGCTGTGTAATATCAGTGTAAAAAGAAAATATCCTAGAATAAAAAGGATGTACTTCTAAACAATTTGTAAAATGCTTGAGATTTCTGTCTTCAGTTAATTATAATTCTTTGTCTCTTGTTCAATGCTCAATGCTTGGCAAACAGTTTTCGAGGTGTAAGCATCTCAATGATTATAACTTATATTTGCCAACTGGTTTTCAACACCGTACAAAGAAACAAAAACTTTAGTTTATCATCAAGCATATGTTCACCTCGGTGTAAATGTCACCTTAGGAATGCATTGATTGTATTGAAAATTCAATATTATTCAAACATTAAAACATTATTCAAGTTTGGGGTGCAAGGATGTTTAGGAAGAAGAAAAAAAATGAAATTTTGAAAAATGTTGAAAAGGCAATCCAAGATGTAGGTGAGTTTTTTCTTCATGGGAACAGATTTGGAGAAATTTAGCATTACATAAAAACATCACAATCCACTCGAGTCCAGTCCATCAATGTATGTCTTGTGAAGTGTAAAGCTGTGTGTTTTTAAGAAACAAAGACATTAATTGATGAACTAGAGCCGTGTGGATTTCTTGTGTTGTTTTTATCAGCTGTTTGGACTCTCATTCTGATGGCACCCATTCACTGCATTGGTGAGCAAGTGATGTAATGTAAAATTTCTCCAAAAAACAACTCACCTCCATCTTTGATGGCATGAGGTTGATATCTAATATGTAGTAATATATATAATTGTGTGAATGGCAACGGGCTGCACTATTATATAACTTCAGAATGAGCCTAACATGTTTTGTGCCACAGGTGCATATGAGAACCGAACTGTGTTTGAAACACTGGACATTGGCTGGCAGCTGTTGAGAATCTTCCCCAAGGAGATGCTGAAGAGGATTCCTCAGAGCACTCTGGCCGAGTTTTATCCCCGAGACTCCAAACATTAGTCTTACTTCCTACCTCGTTTATTCATTTTGTCTCTCAATCAGCCGTGAATCTGTCCTCACACTTCTAGATGTTACTCGCTCTCTCTGCTCAGATCAAGTACACTGAGTCTACATTGATGGAATACAAAGTTGTTTTCATTGCTGCTCTTGGTATTTATTTATTATGTAAGTGTTGCTGAATAGTAAAGCAAATATTATATGAATATTGTTGCTACACAGAAAGTTTTGTGTGTGTGTGTGTGTGTGTAGCTCAGTGTGTCAAACTGTATTCTGAACAATGCAGGAAAGGCCAATATTTCTCTTTGCTGGCAAAATTTTAGAGCAACTGACAAAGCTACTACAAAGCAGCCTGTGTTTCAGAAGTGCCAAGTTAAATGTATAATGGCTTAATGCATTCTATGAATTTTTCATCGTTATAATAAATACGCTATATATAAAACTACATATTTAACATGAAGTATGAAAAGAAGCCATATGTTCATAGAATGCATTACAAAGGATTTGAAAAGCATAGTGGCTCAATCAAATCAAAGGACGAAAACCAAACACTGAGCAATAGATTTATCTTTTGTTGTGTACTGTTAGCTATTTTACATTTTGTATAAAAATGTGTAATTTATGTTTGTGTAAGCAATATGTTTATTATAATTTTAATTTTGGTGCCATGAATATATGTACTGTGTTAAAGTGTGTGATATCAAGTGAATTCATAATGAAGTGATTGTTGTCCTAATGCATGAATGCAATACGCTGTATTGAAAATATGTATGTTAACACTCGCTTCATGAAATAAACCTTGATGTTGTATAAATGAATGATCATGCTGATAGTAATCGAATATAATTAATGGTTTGGTGTTTTATTTTGATACTGATGTAATTTGCGCAACAGTACTTTACAAAATATGAAGTGCATACTCATTTAACCGGAAAATATTGTAGTATTGCTTAGCCATGTTCATGTAACTTACTAAGTAAGACAAGTAAAAAAAAAAATGTATTTTGCAAACAAAAATATGAACAAAATAGTAAAAATAATGATGGTAGTCGTCTTGCTATTTTGGAGGACTGCTGATGGATTTAAAGGTGAGGCCCCCCCCTTTGCCTGTTGAAGAAGTGGGCTTCACTTTGTTTCCTAACAAACCCTTGAAAAGCAGGTCAAAGTTGAATCTACTCCAGTTTGTCAAAGGTGGTTCTAGTAACTATCAGTCAATGTCCCATGCCCAGACTGCTCCAAGCAGCTATGCCTCGGCTTCCTTACCTCTGCCCCCAGTTCAACAGCCTTCAAGCAGTTTGACGTCCTCTGGATCAACCATTCCAGGTGTTGCTAGTGGATTAATTTTGGAGACCCAGTATGCTCCAAGTGGTTCTGGACACCTTGTTTCTATGTAAGGAGAGAGTAGTAGCTACCCTGCCAAGCTTGGCGTTTCTGGCCAGTCCACTGGTGATGGTTTGCATGTGTCCAGCTCCCAGGAAACCTCTGTTCATCAATCGGCAGATCCAGGTGCCACTTCCACTTCTCAAAGTAGCCCTGTACTACTTTCAGAAAGCTCAGGTCAACCGGTGTCTTCTCAGGGTGAAGGTAGTTACAGTGGTTTGTCTCAAGGTGCCTCTAGTCCATATACCTCAGACTCCAGTACCAAGCTCAGTTCTTCAACCATTTCTCACCAGTCCTCTGGTGACCAGAGCTCCCCCAGTCTGTTCAGTTCAGGCTCTCAGGATAGTTCTGGCACATTTTTAGCTTCTGGTTCTTCCTTTCTAGAGAAAGTGACAGGGCTTAGTGCTCTTGAGACACCCAGTCAGCATATGCCCTTGGTGGTATCTAACCAGTATACTAGTGGTCAAAGCTCCCCTAGTCTGCATGTAGTTAGCCCTCAGAGCAGTTCTGATTCAAAGTCAACAGATGCTGCTGCATCTCCATACACTCAGGGCAGTGTCTCTTACAGTAGCTTGTCTAGCCAGGCTCAAGGCTCTGCCACTTCTCAGGGCAGCTCTGGGGCTGAATTGTCTGCAAGTTCTGTCCCCACACATGTAGGGAGTGACGGTTACAGTGGTGTGTCCCAGTCTCTCACTGCCTCTAGTCTGTATACTCCAGGATCCTTTATGTCTAACAAGCTTGATGCTTTACCCCTAGGGGTTTCTAGCCAGTCCACAAATGCTCAAAGTTCACCTATGGTTTCTATGTCAAACACCCAGAACAGGTCTGGCATGCAGTTAGCGACTTCTAGTCGTTATGTCCCTGTACAAGGAGGTAGTAGCTCTACTAGTTTATCTCTCAAGCCTCAGGGCACTCTGGGTCAGTATACTCCCATGTCCCCTACCAAATATGTAAGTGGTCCCACAAGTGGCAGGACTTCCTATAGAGCAGTTTCACAAGTTGGTTCGCTGTCTCAAACGGAAGCTTCTGGTCGGTTTCCATCTCCGGCAGGGGACTATTACAGTGGGTTGCTTCCACAGTCTCAAGCTACCTCTGGTCAATATGCTCTTGGCTACTCCAAGCCCATTTCTTCATCCCAAAGCACTTCCAGTCGGTCCGCCAGTGTCTTGAGTTCCAATAAGCAATATCTCTCGGCCTCCCAGGGCATCTCTGGGGCTCAGTTTGGGGCCTCACAGGGAATGAGCAGCTCTTCCAGTGGTTCTGTCCAATCTCAAGGTACCTCAAGTTTATATTGCAAGTGTGCTTTGTCACCCCTAGATGTAGACCGTCAGACTACTACTGTTCACGGTTCACATGAGCGTTTTACCTCGAGCTATGGCACCCAGTCAGCGTCTTCTACCCCCTTCACCCTGCAAGGAAGTGTCACTTACGATGGATCACCACAGCCTAAAGATACTGCAAGTCAGTTTGCCCCTGTGTCTCACTCGTATCCAAGTGTATCATCCAAATCCCAAGGTGTTGCCAGTCAGTCTAATACTGTTCAGGCTTCTCGGAAGCTTACTTCTACCTTCACAGGCAGCTCTGGCACCCAGGCTGGGTCCTCTACTCCTTTCACCCTGCATCGCACTGCTTATGGTGGATCATCTCAGCCTCAAGATACTGCTAGCCAGTTTAACCCTGGGTTGCCAACCTCATGTCCAGGTTTGTCATCACCACTAGGTGTTGCCAGTCAATCTAGTTCACTGAAGTGGTTTACCTCTGCCTCCCAGGGCAGCTCTCAGTTTGGGGCCTCCACTGGTTTTGCACCTGTTAGCATGACTAGCCATTACAGTGGTTCTGTCCAGTCTCAAGATACCTCGAGTCAGTTTGCCCCTGGATCTAAACCCTCCTATGCAAGTTTATTGGTGTCCTCACCCCAAGCTGTTGCTGGTCCTACTACGCTTCAGAGTTCACTGAAGCAGTTTACCTCTACCTTCACAGGCAGCTCTGGCACCCAGGCTGGGTCCTCTACTCCCTTCACCCTGCTGGGAAGCACTGCTTATGGTGGATCATCTCCACCTCAAGATGCTGCTAGTCAATTTGTCCCTGGGCCGTTATCCCCATATGCAAGTGTGTCATTGTCCTCACCCCAAGCTGGTCCATCTACTACTGTTCAGGCTTCTCGGAAGCAACTTGCTTCTACCTTCACTGGCAGCTCTGGCACCCAGGCAGGGTCCTCTACTCCCTTCACTCTGCAGGTAAGCACTGCTTATGGTGGATCACCTCAAGATGCCACTAGTCAGTTTGCCCCTGGACCTCAATCACCCTATGCAAGTGTGTCCCTGTGCTCACCCCAAGCTGTTGCTGGTCCTAGTATGGTTCAGAGTTCACGGAAGCAGTTTACTTCTGTATTTAGAGGCAGCTCTGGGGCTCAATTTGGAGCTTCTACTGGTTTTGCCCCAGAAAGAGTGAATAGCCTTTACAGTGGTTCTGTCCAGGCTCAAGATACTGCAAGTCAATTTGCCCCTGGATCTAAATCCTCCTATGCAAGTGTATCACTGTCCTCACCACAAGCTGGTCCATCTACTACTGTTCAGGCTTCTCGGAAGAAGCTTACCTCTACCTTCACAAGCAGCTCTGGCACCCAGGCTGGGTCCTCTACTCCCTTCACTCTGCAGGGTAGCACTGCTTATGGTGGATCACCACAGCCTCAAGATACTGCAAGTCAATTTGCCCCTGGATCCTCCTATGCAAGTGTATCACTGTCCTCCCCACAAGCTGGTCCATCTACTACCGTTCATGGTTCTTGGAAGCAGCTTGCTTCTACCTACATCGGCAGCTCTGGCACCCAGGGAGGGTCCTCCTCTCCCTTCACCCTGCAGGGAGGCACTGCTTATGGTGGATCACCTCAAGGTGCCACAAGTCAGTTTTCCCGTGGATCTAAATCCTCCTATGCAAGTGTATCCCTGTCCTCACCCCAAGCTGGTCCATCTACTACTGTTCAGGATTCTCGGAAGCGGTTTACCTCTACCTTCACAGGCAGCTCTGGCACCCAGGCAGGGTCCTCCACTCGCTTCACCCTGCTGGGAAGCACTGCTTATGGTGGATCATCTCGGCCTCAAGATGCTGCTAGTCAGTTTATCCCTGGGTCCGGATTTGTCTGAAAGAAGAAAGTCATATACACCTAGGATGACTAGGGTGAGTAATTTATGGGCTAATTTTCATTTTTGGGTGAACTAACCCTTTAACAAGTATAATCAAAAGATTGATAATATATGCCTCATTTTCCAAATTCTTACTATAGTTCACAAAGCCAAATATTACATGTTCATATCGTAAAATTATCCCTGGGTCTTCATCCCCATATGCAAGTGTGTCATCGTCCTCATCCCAAGGTGTTGCTAGTCAGTCCAGCCAAGCATATCAAGGCGTTTCTGTGTCCCAAAGCCAGAAGTCTCAAAGATGGCAGCCTTCAGCCACTCGTTGGACACAAGGTATTCAGCCTTCAGATGCAGCTGCATCGCAGGGCAGTTCATCTCAAAGCTCTCCAATGCAGTTATCTTCCCTGTCATCTGCAGGAGGCTCATCTTCAAGAGTTTCTGGTCCGTTTGTTTTTGCACAGGGTGGTAGCACCAGTTATAGTAGCTCTGTCCAATCTCAAAGCCTCTCTACCAAGTATACCCCTGGGTCCCAGCTCTTGCCTTATGATCCAAGTGTTGCTGGTCAAGGTACATCCAGTCCTTCAGCTTCTGAGGTCTTGAGTAGCTACAGTTCAATGAACAACCAGAATGCTCCTGCTCTATCCCGCAGCTCTTCCTCAAGCCGCTTCTACTCAGTCAAGGGATAAAAGACTCTGGTAAACTGCCACATGATGTAAATGTCTTCCAGAACTGAAACCCCACTAAATCTTTCAAAGCAGTTTTCTTGGTGTCTTTTGGCTTTATATATTAAAGTTACAGTTTTAAGGATGGTGGTACTCTTTCTAGTTTAGTTACTGTAAGTGTTAAAGGGTGCCATGAAGTGGTTAAACTGCTTTCCTACGAATTTTTGGTTTAATATGCTGAAGGGTTTGAACAGTGGCACTTGCTTTCTGATGACTTCAGTGTATATACTGACCAAGGGTGTTTTAACATGATGCCCACTTGAAATTGACATTTTCAAAAAAATTTAAATTAGCCCATAAATTATAATCCCATAAAATATCCATATTTAAAATGTAATCTCTTTAATGTAGCTTGCACCATCAGTTGTACACGGAAGCAGTTTCGGGCTGATGACGTATGAGTTCATCGTTGCGCATGCGCTGGTGAGTCTTGTGAAAACCAATGTTTGTTAACCGGAGCAAAGGAAGCAAAGTTTCCTTACTTTAACAAAGGAAAACCAGTCTCCTCTTGGCTTATATCGAAATCCTCCGACATTCTTCTTTACAAATCCTCGTTTTGTACTTCTAATAAGTGACCGTTGTTTTGTTTTGATCTCTCCCCTGCGCTTCCGCGTTCGTCACTTCTAAGTGGCGCATGTGCAGAAGTGACCTCATACATCATCCGCCCGGAACTGCTTCCGTGTACAGCTGTTGGCGCAAGCTACATTAAAGTGATTATTATATTTTGAATATGGATATATTTCTTACAAAAACGCATCAATTCGCTACAGGAGGCTTTTGTTCAACCCCCGGAGCCGTGAGACACTTTTTTTACTTTTTTTTTTTCTTTTTTTTTATGGATGGGCGTTTTTATTTAACTTCTTTTGGACTGATGCATGCAACACCCGCTGCATTAAACAGCTTGAAAGATCAAAGACTATTTTTAATATAACTCTGACCGGATTTGTCTGAAAGAAGAAAGTCATATACACCTAGGATGACTAGGGTGAGTAATTTATGGGCTAATTTTCATTTTTGGGTGAACTAACCCTTTAACAAGTATAATCAAAAGATTGATAATATATGCCTCATTTTCCAAATTCTTACTATAGTTCACAAAGCCAAATATTACATGTTCATATCGTAAAAGAGAATTGCACCACAATTTATCATTTATAAATCTAGAAACCTCCCACCATAACTTCTTTGTATATTGACAGTGCCAGAAAATATGAGGTACTGTTTCTGGACGTAATGAACAAAACAAGCAATTTACATATATTCAATAAATCTGGATACAAATGCTTAGCAGGGTAAAATTAGTACAGTATCTAAATGAAATTTCCTTAATTTTATTTGTAATAAGATATTTATTAGGTAACTCCCAAACCTTCCTCCAATTAATATTTCCAATAAACTTAGACCAATAGAAAATAGCATATTGCTTGCTAACAATTTCTTTTTGAAATAATAAACGTATAGCCTTATTATTATTTTTACTTGTTGAAAAACAAATTCTACCACAGAAAGTGTCAGCAGGGTGAAGTAAAGAAACATGTTTAGAGTATGAAATACCTCTACATAAAGACACAATACTAAGAGAGAGCTCCAATTACAGAGGTATATTCTTTTGGGGATACAGGGAAATTAAAATATGAAAGAAATTCATCATAAGTCATTAAATACCCCTGAGAATTCAAAAGCTGTCTTACCAAAATGATCCATTTATCAAACCAGGTTATCATAAACATACTCTTGTGTTTATACAAAATATTACAATTATTCCAGATATGGTGTGGAGTAAAAATTGTGCTTGTAAATTAACTTCCATCCCAAAAGTGCTTGCTTGTGAGAAGCTGACAATTTAACCAGTAGTTTTTAAATTTTGTAATCACACATTAACAAAAATGAGAGACCACCAAGTTGGTCAAATACAGTATTAGATATTATATTCCACATAGAAGAAGGGTTTTTCAAAGAATACTTCAACCAGTTAATTTTGAGTGTTAAGAT
Organism: Sinocyclocheilus rhinocerous; assembly: GCF_001515625.1. Classification (NCBI taxonomy): domain Eukaryota; kingdom Metazoa; phylum Chordata; class Actinopteri; order Cypriniformes; family Cyprinidae; genus Sinocyclocheilus; species Sinocyclocheilus rhinocerous. The sequence goes on from NW_015664758.1 coordinate 202,405, forward strand.
AGAAAAATCGAAATAATCAAGACCACCATTTTTTATATGAATTAACTATCACAGCTTTTCTAATGTAATGTACACAGTTTTTCCACAAAAAAATTCAGCTTGATCAATTATCGTATTTATTTTACTATCTGAATGAATTGAGGAAGCAACATAGGTAAGCCTAGAAATACCTTCCGTTTTAGGAGAGCATGACCTTTAAGAGATAAATCCCTCTGTAACCAAATATTAAATCTTTACTTTTTTTTTTTAATCACCGGATTAAAATTGAAAGCCATACCTAAATAGATGGGAACTTCCTTTTACAGGAATATTACTAATGGATTTGTCATGGCAACAACAATTCACATTTTTGTAAATTAAGGCAAAGACCTGAGTCACTGGAGAAAATTTAAATAATTTTGATAGCCGATTGAATTTGACAAGCATTTTTCAAAAAAAGGGCCATGTCAGCTGACTTATCAGGACACTTCTTCCTTTGACTTGAATTTCTTCTATCTTGATTTAATAAAATGACAAGATAAGAAAAAGGTAAACAGAAACTGGGCAACCTTGCTTCACACCTCTATTTGGATCAAATATTTGTGTGGTGCCTTGACTTAACTATTGCCAAACTATTATGCGTTTTCATGGCATTGCAGAAATAGGTCCCAAACCCAAAGCGTTCTAAACAATAAAAAATAAAAGGATGTTCGACGGTGTCAAAGGCTTTAAAAAAAATCTAAAAACAATATAAAACTCTTAAATAAGGTTCGAATAATCAATAAGATCCTAAATAAGTCTAATATCATTAAATATATGTCTCTTTCTCATAAACCCCGATTGGTTTTCATTAATTATTGAATCTAATACTAATTTAAACCTTTGGGCGAAAACAAGAGCAAATGTTTTGTAACCATTATTCAACAGACTAATGGGTCTCCAATTATCAATAAACAGTAAATCTTTCTTGGGTTTAAGAATTAGACAGATTTCGCCTTGTGTCATAGTTGTAGGAAGTTCAGAGCACTTTAAACTTTAAGAATACACTTCAAAAAGGGACGGGGTGAGAAACTCAGAGAACTGCTTATAGAATTCAGCAGTAATTCCATCACTACCGGGTGATTTATTACATTTCAAATGTTGAATCGCATCCTTAATTTCAGAAAAAGTAATTTGGGAATCACATGATATTTGGTCCTCTTGACTAATTATATTTACATTCTCTAGATTTTTGCAAAAAATTGACATAGAAAGCTCAGAAAATTTAGATGTGTATAAATTAGACCAATAGGTATAACAAAACTAGAAATTGTATCATAGTTATCTGTAATCGATCTATTAATATTAATTTTGGAAATAGAACAGAATTTAGCCCTAGACCTTTCGAGTTTAAAAAATAAGCAGACATCTGCTCTCCATGCTCTAACCATTTTTGTCTTGACCGAATAAAAACTCCCTTTTGATTGCGTTCTGTACATATAATCAAGCTTGTTTTGTAACTCTGTAAGGCGCAGTCTCTCCTCATCCAATAAATTGGCAGTAGGAATACTGGATATAGATAAAATCACTTGAACAACTCTCTTCCATGAGACGCTGTGATTTAGCTAAAGTGTTAGCAAATTTTCTCAGATATTTTCCGATTTCACAATTTAACAATTCCCAATTACATTTAAACAACCCTTAATTTTTGACTTTTACCCAATAATAATTAGTGAGTATTTCCATTTCCTGTTTAACTTTCCTTAGTTTGAGCAGAGAACTATTCATTTTCCAATATGAATGCTGCCAGAAATATTAGTTTTAATTAAACGTTTTGATCGGATAATGGAGTTGCCATAACATTAACGTAAATATTATCAAACTTTTTAGAAACAAGCAAAATCTATTCTAGAACATCTAGACCCTTACCAAAAAGTAGTATACTTCAAGTTTATTTTAGTAAGTATACTTAAGTAAAGTTCAAGTATATTTTTAAGTATACTTCATGTAGTAAGTATACAAATATCAGTGTACTAGTAGTATACTTGTAAGTGTACTATTTCAATACTCCTTGGGACTAAATTGGCCCACTTTCTAGTATATAAAACTATACTTTTAAGTATACTTTAAGTATAACAGTAGTAAACGTTGAGTACACAACTAGTTTACATCAAAATGTTTAGTTTGTACTGCAACTATACTAAAAGTGCACTTATAGGTATACTGATAGTTTCATAAATTAAATTGGGCTAGGCCCGAGCAAGGAGGGGGACTGTGATTGGCTGTGGGGTAAATTGACTGGCGTGCCGATAGCCAAAGCCACCACGCCCCCCTCTTATTAGCGTTGTTATTTAGTTGAGCTTTTCCGTAAATTCCATGCATTACCATTTGAGATTGAAGCGTAAAGTCTGAATTTGGTTTACCAATCAAATGCATTTATTCAATATTTGACATTTGAACAATATGTGCACTAATCTTTTAGGTGATCGCTGCCCAGTAGCCTATGTCTGCATTCTCTTACCAAAAAGTAGTATACTTCGTTTATTTTAGTAAGTATACTTAAGTAAAGTTCAAGTATATTTTTAAGTATACTTTATGTAGTAAGTATACAAATATCAGTGTACTAGTAGTATACTTGTAAGTGTACTATTTCAATACTCCTTGGGACTAAATTGGCCCACTTTCTAGTATATAAAAGTATACTTTTAAGTATACTTTAAGTATAACAGTAGTAAACTTTGAGTACACAACTAGTTTACATCAAAATGTTTAGTTTGTACTGCAACTATACTAAAAGTGAACTTATAGGTATACTGATAGTTTACTAATTAAATACTTGTAGTAGTATTTTTAGTACACTTTGAAGTATAGTTTCAGTAAACTACTAGTTTAGTAGTTTTATACTGCAAGTATACTTGTAAGTTTTCTTTAAGTGAACTTTACATCATACTTTAAGTTTACTACTATGTCCCTATTTAGGTATTACTTTGTATATATTTTGTTACATGAATATCTGAACTTACAAAACATCAAAAGAACAGGGTATCTGCTTGTAAATAAAAACATTTTATTCTAGCTTCATGCATTCTTTTTTTAAACACTTGAATGTGGATAAGTTTCATAAATAAAAAATAAAGAAATAAACAACATTTTGAACAAAAAGCTGAAAAAAGACTATGAATTGGATTCAGAATGATAATCAAAACGTAGATAAAGTCGATTAACACCCCAAAGCTTGACAGTTATTATTACCTCTTTATTGGTCGACATTTTATTCAATAGTGTTACATAGTTTTGATGCTGTTTTATGTCTGATGATCGTGTTAGAATACATATGGAAGCATCTGTTGTTTCTTCTTCACTTGTGCTTTTTGGAAATTCTGTACAGAAAATGTGTACTAGCGCCCCCTACATTATAACAATGAAAACACGGATTCTAGGAGCACAATTATAGCTCAAATATATTTAGACTTAATATACTTAATATATAAGTATAAGTCAAGTATACTTAAATGTCATTTTAAGTATATTTCTGAGAAGTACATAAAAAGTAGACTAAAAGTATACTTTCCTATGTTTAGTTTAAAAGAAGTACTAATAGCACACTTGAATAAACTTCTTTTTCGTAAGGGGAGCCATCCTTTTTACTCAAAGTATATACGCAATATCATCTAAACATTTTTCGAATTTCGAAACTGTCATGCATGCATTTGTAACATCTCGACTAGACTATTGTAACTCTTTGTACATTGGTGCCTCTCAGACATGTGTGACACGCCTACAGTTAGTTCAAAATGCCGCAGCCC
>NW_015664758.1:206518-208663 GCF_001515625.1 Sinocyclocheilus rhinocerous
CCCGATCCGCGGATTATCCGCAGCGCCCGCGGATATAACCGCCATCCGCGCATCACTAATATATATATATACACATACATATATTTGTTTTTTTTAGGCTTTTATTTATTTTTATCCTTCTTTTATTGTTTCTCTAGTGCTTAAATGCCTTGTGTCATTATTGTCTGTTTCTTTTAGCCTTGTAAAGCACTTTGGTCAACACCAGTTGTTTTTAAATGTGCTATACAAATAAACGTGTATTGTATTGTATTGTATTGTATTAAAGTTTAGAGTTTAAATTTGAGGGTTGTCCTGGTGGCCACCTGTCAATAGATTCATTCAAAACATTAAAATCAACCCCTAAAATTAAATAAGCATCAGGAAATTTGGATAGCCAATAAAGAAGTCTTTCTTCCAACAAAAACAATAACTGGTCATTATCAGATTTGCAATTATATCCATAAATATTAACTACTACAAAAGTTACACTGAAACTTTTGAAAACTAAACAAATGAAGTGACCATTTTCATCACATTCTGAATGCAAAACTTCACCTCAAATAATTTTTCAGCCAAGAGACCCCTGTTGAGTGTTCTGATCCACAAGAATATCACTGCCCCATTGTAAACGCCAAAAATTTACATCAGAGATTCTTGAAAGAATACAAAATCAAAATGAAACCTTTTAGTAAACAAAAACAAGGCCTTACATCTTTGTAACACAGTTTGTAGATCGGGAAGAAGGAGGCGGGAACCGGTGAACATTTAAAGGGGTCATATGATGCTGCTAAAAAGAACAGTATTTGGTGTATTTGGTGTAATGAAATGTGTTTATGCGGTTTAAGGTTAAAAAAACACATTATTTTCCACATACTGTACATACTGTTTTCTACTGTGTTGTAAATACAACAGTGTTGTAAATACAACTTAACCACTGATTTCTAGTCGTGTCCATTTTTGGAAGGCCAAACAAAGTAGTTTCGCTTTCACAACGAAACAGAGTTGATAGTGCAATAGTTCCAAGTCCAAGGGTACCGAAAATCTTACGAGATTTTTGGTTTCCGAGATTTTCGGTTTCAGTGGGCGGAGCATGCATGAATATTCATGAGTTGCCCGGACAATGCACGTGGAACCAGGTGGAACTGAGTGAGAATTTCAGCACACGCTCCTTATATCTCAGCAAGTTTAATGGATTTTTTTTTTTTTAAAGGTAAATATATTTACAGTGTTTCACAAACTACATTTGTTTATCATTTCGTAACAGCTTATAATGTTTTTATTAGTTTACAGTGCACGTTGTGTGCAGTCGTCCCTGACTGAATGATTGCAGGCATTCTTTGTGTAATGTTAGGATAAAGCACAGCAAACTTCAGCTAGTTGTAGCCTATACATTGATTTCAGTTCTTTGTGCTCTTCATTTGTAGCTTGCGATGCTTTATAACTGTGTCTGTTATTAGTTGTTATCATTTGTTGAATACATCACTGCCTGCAACAAATGAAATAAACCTATATAAACGTATCTGTGGACATATAGGCCTATGTATATTTTTTTTGTATACTGGTGTGATGATCCATGTCTTAACTTACCCCGTTCAACATTCTCCATGTTGTCTGGTTGTGAATTGTCTGCTGTCTGGTTGTAAAATATGATACAATCATACACTGCTGCAAAAACAGGTTGCTGAAATTTCTTTTTTTCCCCAATGTAAAATAGTTAAAACATTTTTACAAACAAATGTAAATTTACAAATGAAGATTGTCACAAGGTTTAAGGTTCCATTTGCACAGTGAAACCAAAAATCACAGAACACCTGGATGATTACAGCCACACAGGCTTCCAATAGTAGTGCAGATCCAACTACCATTTCATTTATTATTTTTATGCTCTTCTGTAACCTTTTAAGTTTTAAAACTGTCATCTTCTGGTAATAAATGAAACAACATTCACCACCATATCAGTGACCTAATAAACATTTTGCAACCTACACTGATGTTATTCTCTGTCATCTGTTCTTTGACCATGTGTTGCACTGACTGTATCTGGATGATACACATGATAAAAATGCATGGTCTATTTTGATGCACAACAAACACTCATGCAACATTATTTATAGGCTAAGTCATAAAGTTTCATAAACATATATAATCTTAATTAGGCTTTTTTTT
>NW_015664758.1:209131-209908 GCF_001515625.1 Sinocyclocheilus rhinocerous
TTTTTTTTTGTATACTGGTGTGAGGATCCATGTCTTAACTTACCCCGTTCAACATTCTCCATGTTGTCTGGTTGTGAATTGTCTGCTGTCTGGTTGTAAACTATGATACAATCATACACTGCTGTAAAAAACTTTTTTTTTTTTTTTTTCATGTTTCCAATGTAAAATATTTAAACATGTTTACAAACAAATGTAAATTAACACAAGGTTTATGGTTCCATTTGCACAGTGAAACCAAAAATCCCAGAACACCTGGATGATTACAGCTACACAGGTTTCCAATAGTAGTGCAGATCCAACTACCATTTCATTTATTTATTTTTATGCTCTTCAGTAACCTTTTAAGTTTCAAAACTGTCATCTTCTGGTAATAAATTAAATAACATTCACCACCATATCAGTGGCCTAATAAACATTTTGCAACCTACACTGATGTTATTCTGTGTCATCTGTTCTTTGACCATGTGTTGCACTGACTGTATCTGGATGATACACAATGATGATCATTGATAAAAATGCATGGTCTATTTTGACGCACAAAAAACACTCATGCAACATTATTTATAGGCTAAGTCATAAAGTTTCACAAACATATATACTCTTAATTAGGCTTTATATATATATATATATAAACTGTTCCCTCCTGGTGGAATGGCCCAACTAAATTCGAGCAGCTGAGTCCTTAGCCATCCTCAAGAATCGTCTAAAAACACATCTCTTCCATCTTTATTTGACCCTCTAACTCTAGCACTCTCTATTCTAATTCTATTCTTTAAA
>NW_015664758.1:209957-212640 GCF_001515625.1 Sinocyclocheilus rhinocerous
TTCATAAACATATATAATCTTAATTAGGCTTTTTTTTCTACATAAACTGTTCCCTCCTGGTGGAATGGCCCAACTAAATTCGAGCAGCTGAGTCCTTAGCCATCTTCAAGAATCGTCTAAAAACACATCTCTTCCATCTTTATTTGACCCTCTAACTCTAGCACTCTCTATAGTAATTCTATTTTATCTATTTGTTGACTTGACCATCTAACACTTGCACTCTCTATTTGTTTTCAAACTGCTTGTTTTCTTTAAAAAAGGCCTCTAACACTAGCTTTCTCTATTCTTTTTGAGACGGTGACATTTTGTTTTTTAAAATATGAATTCAATAGTGATTCACACTCAAAATTCAGGAAAATGTTAGTCATGGAGGATGCTATTAATAAAGTTTTCCTGAATTTTGAGCATGAATCACTATTGAAACCTTGTTACAAACAAAAAAGATGTATGCACCAAAACAAGACAACAAAGGAGACAAGCGAGTGTGATGTTAACATCCTTGTAGAATCTGCTGTATAAAAATATGACACAATAAAGCTAAAAAAAAAAAAAAGAAATTTCTTAAATTGATTCTGGCATTTGATACAGGACATTACCATTCAAAAGTTTGGGATTACTATGAATTTTTTTTTTTTCTTTTTTTTTTTTAAGAAATGTATATTTTTGCTCTTCAAGAATGCATCAATTTAATAAAAATGACAGTAAAGACATTTATAATGTAAAGATCATGTGACACTGAGAAGAAGTTGAGATCTGACATCACAGGGGGAAAAAAACTTTTTTAAATTGTAAAATGATTTCACAATGTTAATGTTTTTTTTAATATTTTTAATCTGATAGCCAAAATGCAGTTGGTGAACATGAACAAAGAACCTTACTAATACAAATCCTTAGAACAGTATTGTATATATCATATCAAAACAAGCACAAGCACACTTATGAACATTTGTTAATAAAATAATTTTTTTTACATGAAATTAGTTTCTTATTCCATTCCATAAAATGCAGTGAAGTATTTGTTTTCTCATTTACAGTGTGCCAAATGTAGGCTACTTTTTAAACTTGTCCATACAATTTTGTTTAAACCAAAATTTTACTTATTAAAGGAACACTTCCATGCTTGTGTGTGTGGTCTTAGATTCCTATTCATTTTGTAAATACATCCTAAGCCTAACAGTTTAAGAACAATCACAAAGGATAGATGAAAAACGATCCACAAATACAAGTTTATTTCAGCTGTTTTACTCAAATGATAACAACTAACAACAGCCACAGTTTTAAAGCATTGCAAGCTACAGCACAACGAACTGAAATCAAAGTAAGTTACAACTAGCTTAAGCGTGATGAATGTCTGCAATCATTTGCACAAACCGTGCAAACTAATAAAAACATTGTAAACTGTTACAAAATGATGAACAAATGTAGTTTAGGCATAGGTTTGTGCAACGCTGTAAATATATTTACCTTTTTTAAAATATTCCATTAAACCTGCTGAGATACAAGGTGCGTGAACTGAAATTCTCAGTTCCACTTGGTTCCACGCGCATGTGCGGGAAACTCATGAATATTCATGTAGGGAGCCTCATGAATATTCATGTAGGGAGCCCACTGAAACCGAAAATCTCGTAACACCGGCCTCGCTCCGTTCCCACGGCTCTCGGCCCCTCCCCTCTCGTCACACTGAGTAAGCCAAAAGTCCTCGTTTACGAACCATGGGGAAGCAACGAGTAGTCATCAATAATTCAACAAGTCGTGTTAACCAAATGTAAAATCGAAATAACTAAATACAGCTTATAAGCAACATCTGTAAAGAAACTTGGTGCAAGCATTCAAAACTGCGTCTGCTGAGGCTGCCATCTTGGTTGCCCCCAGATAGTGGCATCAAAGCCACTAGAAGCCATGCCTGCAACCTTTAGCTGAAAAAGCGTAATGGCTCAAACTAACGCTTCCACTTTGGCAGTACGTGGGAAAGGAGACCAGAGTCCGTTTTTATTTAATTTTTTTTTAATGGATGTCAATAAAGGAGAGGCTTCACTATGCTAATTTAAACAGCTTTTTAGAGGAAATTGCTTAAATATTAGTTAATGTTATCCATCCGATGTTTTGAACACATTATGTATGGAGATTTAAATTTGATTTAAATTATTTCTCATCTTTTGCAGTATGCTTGCTATCGGGAAAGATGTGCAGGCAATGAAGGCTGTGGTTGTGGAAGAAGCACTGACATCAGATGACTTGTTGTACCTGGAGTTCTTACAGAAATTTGAGAAGAATTTTATTTCCCAGGGTAAGTATAGCAACAGGAGATCGCCTGTTGAATGATATTAAAAATATATAATCTTAAGGCACTTTCACACCAAAAATGTAACACATCTATTCAGTTGTTCTCACCAAGCTCAAAACTAGTGCTGTCAAACATTAATTGTGATTATTCGCATCCAAAATAAAAGTTTTTGTTTACATAGTATATGTGTGTGTACTGTGTATATTAATTATGTATATATAAACACACACACATGCATGTATATATTTAAGAAAAATTATATTATATTAAATATATTTATATATAATATAAATTATGCAAATATAAATATATACATGTGTATATACATGTAAATATTTTCAAAATATATCCTGTATGTGTGTATTTATATATACATAATAAATATACACAGTTCACACA
>NW_015664758.1:215029-218313 GCF_001515625.1 Sinocyclocheilus rhinocerous
GGCATCAAAGCCACTAGAAGCCATGCCTGCAACCTTTAGCTGAAAAAGCGTAATGGCTCAAACTAACGCTTCCACTTTGGCAGTACGTGGGAAAGGAGACCAGAGTCCGTTTTTATTTAATTTTTTTTTAATGGATGTCAATAAAGGAGAGGCTTCACTATGCTAATTTAAACAGCTTTTTAGAGGAAATTGCTTAAATATTAGTTAATGTTATCCATCCGATGTTTTGAACACATTATGTATGGAGATTTAAATTTGATTTAAATTATTTCTCATCTTTTGCAGTATGCTTGCTATCGGGAAAGATGTGCAGGCAATGAAGGCTGTGGTTGTGGAAGAAGCACTGACATCAGATGACTTGTTGTACCTGGAGTTCTTACAGAAATTTGAGAAGAATTTTATTTCCCAGGGTAAGTATAGCAACAGGAGATCGCCTGTTGAATGATATTAAAAATATATAATCTTAAGGCACTTTCACACCAAAAATGTAACACATCTATTCAGTTGTTCTCACCAAGCTCAAAACTAGTGCTGTCAAACATTAATTGTGATTATTCGCATCCAAAATAAAAGTTTTTGTTTACATAGTATATGTGTGTGTACTGTGTATATTAATTATGTATATATAAACACACACACATGCATGTATATATTTAAGAAAAATTATATTATATTAAATATATTTATATATAATATAAATTATGCAAATATAAATATATACATGTGTATATACATGTAAATATTTTCAAAATATATCCTGTATGTGTGTATTTATATATACATAATAAATATACACAGTTCACACACACATATAAACGAACTTGGAAGTTTTTAGAATTGCATGGAAAAACAGTATGTCCAGCTATAGACAGGCTCTAAAAGCTGCCAGGGCCGAGCATATCCACAAACAATCTCCATTCTGTCACCGATGGAGTTTTGGTTCCTTGCCGCTGTCGCCTCTGGCTTGCTTAGTTGGGGACACTTCATTTCCAGCGATATTGTTGACTTGATTGCAAATGATTGCAAAGATACTATTTAAACTGAACTGAGCTGAATGAAGACATCACTGAATTCAATGATGAACTGTCTTTAACTGGAAAATTAGTGTTTACTATTGTCATTTTGCATTATTGACACACTATTTTCCTAATTAATGCTGTTCAGTTGCTTTGACACAATCTGTATTGTTAAAAGCGCTATATAAATAAAGGTGATATATTACATAAACAAAAACTGCTATTTTGGGTGTGATTAATCGCGATTAATTATTTGACAGCACTACTCAAAACAAAATTTTCTCAAATCACTGTGTAATATCAGTTAAAAAGAAAAAGAGAAATATATAAATATATCCTATAATAAAAAAGTATGTACTTCTAAACATAGGAAAAGAAAAAAAAAATGAAATTTTGAAAAGGCATTCCAAGATGTAGGTGAGTTTGTTTCTTCATGGGAACAGATTTTGAGAAATTTAGCATCACATCTCTTGTTCACCAATGGATCCTCTGCAGTGAATGGGTGCCATCAGAATGAGAGTCCAAATAGCTGCTAAAAACATCACAATAATTCACAAGTAATCCACACCACTCCAGTCCATCAATGTATGTCTTTTGAAATGGAAAGCTGTGTGTTTGTTTTTTGTTTTTTTGACACTGTGAATCATCAGATCCTCCTGTCCACCCTCTCATCACGGGGCATCACAGGGATTCCACTTTGCTTGTTTGAATCCTATCTCACTGGTTGGTAGGTCTTTCAGGGCGGCCTAGGGAGGGGTGGTATCCAAAGCACATCAACTGGTCACTGGGGTTCCTCAGGGATGAGCTCTTGGACCCATTGTCTTCTCCATATACACTACATCACTGGGTCCCATCATACAGGAACTTGGTTTCTCCTACCATTGCTATGCTGATGACACACAGCTCTATATCTCATTTCGACCAGATGATCCAATGGTAGCCGCACAGTTTTCAGACTGCCTGGCAGACATCTCTGCATGGATGAAATATCATCACCTACAGCTCAAAGACTTCAAAGACAGCTCAAAAACCTGGCAAAGACTGAGCTTCTTGTCTTCCCTGCCACTCCAACTCTACAGCATAATTTCACCATCCAGCTAGGTTCATCAACAATTACCCCATCAAGTTCGGTCAGAAATCTCGATGTAATCTTTGATGACAAGCTGACTTTCAAAGACCACATTGCAAAAACTGCTCGATCTTGCAGGTTTGCATTGCACAACATTAGAAAGATTAGGCCCTTCCGATGCCTCATGGCACCATCACGGAGAGGCACAAAATCACTTTCCAGAACATTTTTGTTCACCATTCCTGGCTGGTGGAATGATCTTCCCATCGCCATCCGGAATGCTGAATCCCTGACAGTTTTCAAGTGACAACCATTTGACTTCATCCTTAATCTCTTCCTGTCTAGTCTGTACTAATCTGAACAATGCATGAAACTTTGTGTTGCGAGCACTTCCTGTGTTTATTTACCTCTTTATGATGAATCGCTTATTATATTCCTCAATTGTAAGTCGCTTTGGATAAAAGTGTCTGCTAAAGAATAAATGTAAATGTAAATGTAATGTTAAATTTCTCCAACAAACAACTCATCTTCATCTTTGATGACATGAGGTTGATATCTAATATATAGAAATATATATATATATATGTATATATATATATATGTGAATGGCAACAGGCTGCACTATTATATAATTTCAGAATGAGCCTAGCATGTTTTGTTGAGAATCTTCCCCAAGGAGATGCTGAAGAGGATTCCTCAGAGCACTCTGGCCGAGTTTTATCCCCGAGACTCCGAACATTAGTCTTCCTTCCTTCCTCGTATATTCACTCTCAATCAGCCGTGAGTCTGTCCTCTACACTTCTAGATGTTACTCGCTCTCTCTGCTCAGACCAAGTACACTGAGTTTAAATTGATGGAATACAAAGTTGTTTTCATTGCTGCTCTTGGTATTTATTTATTATGTGTGAGTGTTGCTGAATAGTAAAGCAAATATTGTATGAATATTGTTGCTACACTGCAGTGTGGAAGTTTTGTGTGTGTGTGTGTGTGTGTGTGTGTGTAGCTCAGTGTCAAACTGTGTTCTGAACAAGTAGTATACTCTAAAAAATGCTGGGTTATTTCAACCCAACTTTGGGTCAAATATGGACTAACCCAACTTTTGGGTTAAAAATTGAATTAAAAAATTTAACCCAACGGTTGGGTTAGTCCATATTTGACCCAAAGTTGGGTTGAAATAACCCAGCATTTTTTAGAGTGTA
>NW_015664758.1:218614-251235 GCF_001515625.1 Sinocyclocheilus rhinocerous
TATATATATATATATATATATATATATATATATATAATGTGGTATATTTTGTATAAGGTGTATGTATGGGGGTATCTTATGTAGACGTTACATAGTGAAAGTAATGTTCTGGGATTAATTAGCTGCTTTAGAATGTTTAAACTGCAGAGGGTATCAGAGCCTTCACAAAACAAGCATCAATTATCTTTTAACGACCAGTTTCCCAGGTGAACAATGTTTAATGTAATTAGTCATTTGCTCTAATTGGACTGGTGAAGGCTTATAAAATACACGTACCTCCAGTTGCATGTATGCTTGGATTTGTAGATTCTGTGGAGTGGTTTAACAACGTAAACACTGGGGGGTTTTTTTTTTGGAGTACTTGTGGATTTTTGTCATGGGTCAAGGGTGGAAAAGGTGAGTTTATTGATTCGATCTGTGTTTGTGTATGGTTCTGTGAACGTTTATTAATTATATATTTTTTTAATTTGTAGGTTATCTTTGTTTGTAGTTTTCTTACTATTTTGGAAGAATGCTGATGGATTTAAAGGTGTGGTTTTCTTTTTTTTTCCCTTTGTCTTGCAATGATGCATGTTTAGTGGTGCTTGTGTAAAGTCTTTTGTTGTGTAATTATATAGGTAGAGCTTATTCCAATGCCCATCATCTGTGGGGTCAGCCTTCTGATGGTCTTTCACCTCATGCAGTCCAGTCTTCTATGTTAGAGACCCGTGTGACTTTGCCTGTTGAAGTGGGCTCCGGTTTGTTCCCTAACAAACCCCTGAAAAGCAGGTCAAAGCTTAATGCACTCCAGTTTGTCAAAGGTGGTTCTAGCAGCTATCGGCCAACGTCCCTTGCCCAAACTGCTCCAGGCAGCTCTGTATCTGCTTCCTTGCCTCTGCCCCCAGTTCAACAGCCTTCAAGCAGTTTGATGTCCTCTGGGTCAACCATTTTGGGTGTTGCTAGTGGATGAAGTTTGGAGACCCAGTATGCTGCAAGTGGTTCTGGATCCCTTGTTTCTAACCAAGGAGAGCGTAATCGCTACTCTGAGCTTGGCATTTCTGGCCCGTCTACCAGTGATAGTTTGCATGTGTCCAGCTCCCAGGCAACATCTGTTCATCAATCAGCAGATGCCTCTTTGCCCGTGTTCTCTCAGGAGAGTGTCCCTTACAGTAGCTGGTCTAGCCAGGCTCAAGGCTCTGCCACTTCTCGGGGCAGCTCTGGGGCTGTATTGTCTGCAAGTTCTGTCCAGTCTATCCCCACACAAGTAGGGAATAACCATTACAGTGGCGTGTCCCAGACTCCCACTACCTCTAGTCTGTATACCGCAGGATCCCTGATGTCTAACAAGCTTGATGCTTTACCCTTGGGGGTTTCTAGCCAGTCAAAAAGTGCTCAAAGTTCACCTAGTGTGTCTACATCAAGCACTCAGACCAGGTATGGTACTCGGTTAGCAACTTCTAGTCGTTATGTCCCTGTACAGGGAGGTAGTAGCTCTAATAGTTTTTCTCTCAAGCCTCAGGGTACTCTGGGTCAGTATGCTCCTGGATCCCCTACCAAATATGTAAGGGCTCGCATGTCTTCACCCCAAGCCATTTATAGCCAAACCACAAGTAGCGGGTCTTCCTATAAAACCGTTTCACAAGTTGGTTCTCGGTCTCAAACGGGAGCTTCTGGTCAGTTTACATCTCAGGGAGGGAACCATTATAGTGGGTTGCTTCCACAGTCTCCAGCTACCTCTAGTCAATCTGCTCTTGGCTACTCCAAGCTTATTTCCTCACCCCAAAGGACTTCCAGTCAGTCTGCCAGTGTATGGAGTTCCCGTAAGCAATATGCCTCTGCCTCCCAAGGCAACTCTGGGGCTCAGTTTGGGGCCTCTACAGGTTTTGCCCCAGAAAGAGTGAATCGCCGTTACAGTGGTTCTGTCCAGCCTCAAGATACTGCTAGCCAATTTGCCCCAGGGTCTCCAACCTCATATCCAGGTTTATCGTTGTCTTCACCCCAAGGTGTTTCCAGTCAATCTAGTTCACAGAAGCAGTTTACCTCTGCCTCCCAGAGAAGGTTTGGGGCCTCTACAGGTTTTGCTTCACAAGGGATGAGTAGGTTTTACAGTGGTTCTGTCCAGTCTCAAGATCCTACAAGTCAATTTGCCCCTAAACCTCAGTCTCCCTACGCAAGTGTATCACTGTCCTCACCCCAAGCTGTTGCTGGTCCTAGTATGGTTCAGAGTTCACGGAAGCAGTTTACTTCTGTATTTAGAGGCAGCTCTGGGGCTCAATCTGGAGCTTCTACTAGTTTTGCCCCAGAAAGAGTGAATGGCTTTTACCGTGGTTCTGTCCAGTCTCAAGATACTGCAAGTCAATTTGCCCCTGGATCTAAATCCTCCTATGCAAGTGTATCACTGTCCTCCCCACAAGCTGGTCCATCTACTACTATTCATGGTTCTTGGAAGCAGCTTGCTTCTACCTACATGGGCAGCTCTGGCACCCAGGGAGTGTCCTCCACTCCCTTCACCCTGCAGGGAGGCACTGCTTATGGTGGATCATCTCGGCCTCAAGATGCTGCTAGTCAGTTTATCCCTGGGTCTTCATCCCCATATACAAGTGTGTCATCGTCCTCATCCCAAGGTGTTGCTAGTCCGTCCAGCCAATTGTATCAAGGCTATTCTGTGTCCCAAAGCCAGTAGTCTCAAAAATGGCAGCCTTTAGCCACTCGTTGGACACAAGGTATTCTGACCTCAGATGCTGCTTCACAGGGTAGCTCTTCATCTCAAAGCTCTCCAATGCAGTTCTATTCCCTGTCATCTGCAGAAGGCTCATCTTCAAGAGTTTCTGGTCCGTTTGTTTCTGCACTGGGTGGTAGCACCAGTTACGGTGGGTCTTTCCAATCTCAAAGCCTTTCTACAAAGTATACCCCTGGGTCCCAGATCTTGCCCTATGATCCAAGTGTTTCTGGTCAAGGTACATCCAGTGCTTCAGCTTCTGAGGTCTTGAGTAGCTACAGTTCAATTAACAACCAGAATGATCCCGCTCCATCCCGCCACTCTTCCTCAAGCCGCTTCTACTCAGTCAAGGGCTGAAAGACTCCAGTAATCTGCTGCAAATGTCCTCCAGAATTGAAACCCCAATAAATGTTTTAAGCAAAGCTGTTTTCTCAGCGTGTCTTTTCCCCAACCAAAAATGGCAAAGTCTCCATACAATCCATCACAATATAATTGACTAACATATGGGGGGGGAAAGGAATGCATTATTTAAAAAAAAAAAAAAACACTAGATGGATTGACATCTTCATTCAAACCATTTGGTTGTACAGTGTTAAGACTAAAAATCCAAGTTTCAATTTTCAAAAACCGTTCAGGCTATAGGAATGTGCAGGTGTGTAGCATTTCTTTATAAAGTGACCAACGACTTGCTACTGATAGTAACAACCGAACAGTTCATCACAAATTTAGTATTTTACAATTTATTTTTTTTGTAATTGCAGTATATCAGTGTGTGGCTAGGGACACTTCAAAAATAAATGGTGATTATTATAGGTCCAATCTTGGTGCTAAAATATCAGTGATCTGTATCGGCCTCAAATTTCAGTTTTTTTTTTTTTTTTTTTTTTTTTTTTCATTAGGGCAAAGAAAGAAAGAAAGAAAGAAAGAAAACGACGTTTCTGAAGACTACCAGACTACGTTTTCCACAACATTTCTAAAATGTTTTATTTTGGTTACATTATTGTAATTATAGGTGTGGTTTCTAGAATTTTAAAATGCAACGTCTTGAAATATTGTAAACACGTTTTGTGTTTGTTAGTGTTACAGTTAAATATTTTAGTACCAAAAGAAAAATTCCAGTGATAAAATTCTGAGCCGCCTCGCCCTCTTTACGTGAATCTGGACTTTTATTTTGAAAAATGAAGGCAGAAGGCGTGAAGCCAACAACTAATGGGATAGTGCAACACTTTTGTAAAAAAAATCTGACCAGTAAAAGCGGTAGCATAACAATAGCTTTTATATAAAATAATCTGTGATAACTAAAGGCAGGCCTGGTTGTGATAAACTGTGCAGCAGCGACGTGTCATCCAGTAGAAAATTTTATTTATACCACAGTATATTTAGGATGACATCTGGTCACAGGTCTGCATATATTATAGAATGGTTAAGCAGCTCAAGCTCGTTCAGTCAAAATTTAAGTCTATCCATCAACTGTACATTTTCTTATTTTATTTTTACTTTTGAAATTTGTTAATGCTAATGTTATCTTGGTTTGTCTATTGTTGCAAATAAAAAGAGAATGTATTAAGTAATATATATGGAAACGCATGGCTTTTCACTTCACAAAACATTAGCTGAGATATATATCAAAAGGTAAATGTAGTCCGTGTGCTATTAGATTTTGGTTTTAATCTTTGGGCTAATTTTCTCAAATTCCACTGTCTTATTTCATTTGTCCACTGCACTAAAACAGTTGTGCATGACATTGATGCTACCACAGAGTGGCGCTGTGGTCATTAAAATAAAATAATCATGAAAAAATATATATCCATTTCTCACTGGGCTGCCCTTTGAGACCATTTCTGAGACATTTTAGTGGGCAGCAGAGTGGACATGTAATTGTATGTATGAAATTATGCAGCTCTAGTGTTGATGAAAAAAATGAGGATGTTAATGCCTGACAATACTGATAATACTGTACAATGAACAGAGAACATGAGACTAATTTAAAGGCGGAATCCTAAATATTGCTGTGTGTTTACTAGAGGTTTGACGATTGTGATCTGGTTTAGCACTGTTTTCTCATTTTCATGTAATGCTCTTCTATCAAAATGTTGCTTTACAGGACACACAGTATATGTTTTCCTTTCTGTCCAGAAATTATGCAGCTCTAGTGTTGATGGAAAAAAATGAGGATGTTAATGCCTGACAATACTGATAATACTGTACAGAGAACATGAGACTAATTTAAAGGCGGAATCCTAAATATTGCTGTGTGTTTACTAGAGGTTTGACGATTGTGATCTGGTTTAGCACTGTTTTCTCATTTTCATGTAATGCTCTTCTATCAAAATGTTGCTTTACAGGACACACAGTATATGTTTTCCTTTCTGTCCAGCTGTGTGTATGAAATTGCTGGTGACTGAAATGTGTGGGTTCAATGTTTGAGGCCATTTCCTGATAGAAATGGAATATTATTTCCATGTGTTTGTATCTAAAATTACAAAGTCATGGAAATAGTCATGTCATTTGCACAGGAGAGACCAAAGTGAAGGTGTTTGGGCATAATGCACAATGCCAATTTCAACACAACCCTAACAAAAGGTATCACAAAAAGCACCAAAAGTTATGATAAGATATCAATTATGTTGGTGGAGGGTGATGATTTAGGCTTGTTTTGCAGCCACAGGATCTGGACAGCTTCCAGGCATTGAGTCCACCATGAACTCCTCTGTATACCAAAGTATTCTAGGGACAAATTTGAGGCCATCTGTTCAACATCTAAAGCTTGGCTGAAATTGGTTGTACAACAGATCAGTGACACCAAGGACATCAGAAAGTGAACAGCTGAAAATTAGAAGTCATTTTCAAGGAATTAAAGTCCTCCCAAAACTAAAAATTATTTTTTAAAAATACTCACCCTCATGTGGTTACAAGTATGAGTTTATTTCTTCTGTGGACACAAAATGAGATTAAATTGTTGCTGAATAGTAAAACAAATATTTCATTAATATTGCATTAATACAAATTAGAATTCATGGTCATGGAATAACCAGGAAAACCACAACCCCATTGTGACGTGCTGAGGGATAGTACACCCAAAACTAAAAATTCTGTCCACTCCCTCATGGGGTTCCAAACATGGATTTCCAAACATTTTTTTTTTGGACACAAAAATTCCATTGCTCTAATTCTTAAAGGAACAGTTCTCCCAAAAATGAAAATTTACTAAAAATGTATTCACCCTCAGGACAATCAAGTTTATTCTTCTGAAAAGATTTGTTGAAATTTAACATTACATCACTTGCTCACTATCCTCTGCAGTGAATGGGTGCCTTCAGAATGAGAGTCCGAACAGCTGATAAAAACATCACAGTAATCCATAACTAATCCAGATGACTCCAGTCCATCAATTGTCTTGTGCAGTGAAAAATGTACGTGTTTGTTATAACAAATTCAAAATCAAGACATTTTTAACTTCAAACCATTGATTCTGGCTAAAATAAGAGTCCTCTATTTATAATATTGCTTTCTCCAGTGAAAAAATGGTCTCGTCTGAATCAGGAAAGAAATATACACAGATCAAACACCGATTACAAGCGACAATAAGAACAATTATAAGCAAATGTCAGTGGATTTTGATAAGAAAGGCCAAAATAAATGGATGGACTTCTTCACTGGATGGAGCGTTATTATGAATTAAGGACTTGTATTCTGGCCAGAAGCAATGGTTTAAAGTTATAATGCAATAATGCCTAATTGTTGCTTACAAACACGTGGCTTTTCACTTCACAAAACATTAGCTGATGGACTGGAGTCGTGTAGATTACTTTTGGATTTTGTAATGGTTGTTATCAGCTGTGGATCTGCACCCATTCACTGCAGAGGATCCACTGCTTTAATTGTTTTCTACACAAACATGTCTTGCTCATGCTTGAGCACTGCGTTTAACCGTAGTGTCAATTTAAAAGTCCAACTTTTAAATGCATCTGTACTTCATCACGCAATTTGTAAACGCAAAAATGCTTTCTGTATGAACTGCCACAAGACTTCTGGCAATATGCTCAATCTATGTAGCACTGTCTGAAAATGCTCAATCTTGTCTGAAAAAAAAGAGCGTAATAATCAGCATATAGACTGTTTCCCACTCTCTGACTAAATGCTCACTTCAGAGCATCTGTCAGGCTCTTCATAGCCAACCAGCAGGTTTCTGTGAATGAGAAATGTATTTGATGAAAGCTCTTGTACCACTCTTGTCTTTTGTAAAGGGACAAATCCTGACATACAGTGCTCTGCTTGGCAGCTCATCTCTCTTTTCTGTAATCATCATTAAAATCGTTCGTCCTGCTGCTCCAGTGTGACCTCATTGTCACGTCCCATAGGTCAACATGCGTCTGCCAAACACTAAGGCCACTATCATGGACAGACGTGTCAGCGGGCCCTCAGGAGCATTCTGGTGCCAAAAGCTAGTAATGGATTATTGTCATGACATATCACCTTTTGATTTTTCACATGTTAACAACAAATTGCATGGTGGGTGTAGTAGAAGTCCATGAGAAGAGTGGAGGGAAAACCAAAGACCTTTTTATCCCTACCTCTCAGGTATCGATTCATCATAATATCACCTAAATATGAAGAGCTGGTAAAGCGTAGCTTATTTAATGTGTGCTATGATACAGTTATCATCATTATCTTCTCTGGCCTCCCTAACAGCTTTACAATCCCAATGAGCTCTCTTGGCAACAATATTTGCCCTACTTTATGAGAACATTAATCACATGTCCATGTACTTTAAGTCACATCATTTCCATGGTGTCCTGGGGCTCTGGTGCAACCTCTCATTGCAACAGTCCTCCTGGATTATGTTTATTCATACTGTGAGCATCCTCAACGATTCTAATGATGTCAGTGTATTTTTAAGTCTGCTGCCCTTTCGCTCATACATTTTAGTATGGAGCCCCTGGCAAGAATGTTGCATTAATGTGCCGCCTGCAATGATGAAATATTTAACTTTTACTTTGTTAGTTTGTATTGCTGTTATAATCAGGTTGATTACTGCCAATTTTAAGCTGAGGATTCGAGACATCAGTATAGATATTCAATCCCCAGTGTCATAGCACAGGCTGATGCAAGCAAGCAAAATACTTAAGCAATTTAAATAACTGAGGTGGCAGTATTAGCATGTGACATGAAGAAATGAAATAAAGCAGCAAAAAGCAATACAAATAAATCAAATTTCGGAAAGTTCATGCCCAGGGTGATTTGAAGATTTCAGTCTAAGCAGGCTTGAACATGAGGCGTTGTTACTCAGAGGAATATTAGTTGCCTAAGTGCATTGATCGACTTATAACTTAAAGTAAAATAAAATAATTCAAATGTGAATTAAAATTAAATGCAAATTTTATTTATACAAACTATTTTAATTATCAATTAAAATTATTTAATTATTTTTTTTTAAATGCAACATTTATTAATCAGTGTTGTGTATGTATTATAAACATATAAACAAATGTATTATAAATGAATCAAATTAATTTACAAATACTTATTAAAATAGTTATTATTTAAAATATTTAAGCAACATTTGTTAGTTGAAAATTCAGTGTTGAATCACATTTATTTAAAAATATTTATAGAATATTTATTATAAAGCATTTATGTCACTGAAAGATAATACTTAATTTAATTAACTTTACAGTTTTTTAACACTTGTTAAGGGGGGATTCAGCCTCTGTTTTAGTCAACATGAAGTGAGACATAATCACAGATTTTTAAGAAGCTTTCCAAATCAGGGTCTAGCAATGCCTTTTGTACAATACAATTAAATGTGTCAGCCATCATATTTCTGTAACAACGATATGCTTTTCACTGTCCATTTAGTGAAGCCTGTAAAATGAGGCAAGAGAAACTACAGCCAGCAATAAAAAAATCATTTATGATGCCCTGAAACTGAACTCGGAAAAGATCGCGGCCTCTTTTGACTGCGTGTTGAACCCAGGAAAAGTGCCACAGGCATAAAGAAATGTGATACATGTTTCAAGGTTGTGTAGTAATGCTTTAGCTGTAATAATGCTCAGATAAAAAAAAAAAAAAAGTACAGGAGACCAGTATCGGGCCCGATACCGATATGTGCATCCCTAGTAGTAATGCTTTAGCTGTAATAATGCTCAGATAAAAAAGGGGAAATATGTGTGTGCGTCTTAACAGCGACATATCTTACAGAGCTGGCAGAGCTTCAGCATTGCAAACATATGGAGAGTAGTGATCTGGCTCTCTTTAAGCAGCCTAGCAGATGACTGATTAGATGGCCTGATTCCTCCAATTATTTACATTTGAGGCATCCATGGGATTCTTCAGCAGGCACATTAGAGCTTGTTTGGAGTGTAAAACTGGCCAGAAGTAAAGAGTAATATGATTAGCGTAACACTGGTCATTGCAGTAATAAACCCACATGCTTACAAGAGAGAGTTGTGTGGTCAAATTAACATTATTTCCTGAATATTTTCTTCTTGCATAATACAATAGGAAGCACATTATCATGTGCTTGGATATGACTCCAAGCTTAAAATCAATGAACTTGTCAATTATTCATCTGGATGATTTATGAAACCAGGTGACCCTTAATAATGGTCATAAATTAAGATGCATGAACACCTGGAATTGAGAGGTTAACATAATTCCAGCATATTTCACAAAAAAAGAAGCAATTTCTTTGTCTAATTCGTAATTTGTAATGTTAACACACATAAATTAAATGTAGGGTAGGTGATTTTGTAGAGGCTAGCAATAGCAAGGTAGCTTTGAAAGCATAAGATCCCACCATCCCTGCAAATCACTCTCCAAAGCCACGCCTCCTCCAAAACACATGACCGCACTCCGGCTGACCAGAGGCTAACCAGCGACACGATGAGAGATGGCGTTGGTGGAGGGTTGAATGCAACGCTGTCAGATTGCAACGCTGCAACCTCATGTCTAGGGTGACCATACGTGCCATTTTCCCAGGACGCATCCTGGGAAAATGGCACGTATGGTCACCCTACTCATGTCTCATTCACCGATGAGAAAACATTACAGTACGAAGCGCATAATATTACAATAATAACGCATTCTATTCTCGCTTGGTCTGCATAGCGTAATGAACACGCTGATGACGTTTAATTTCTTTGCGAACAGGGTGTGGAGGTATGCAAATACAGTTTACATTTAGTCATTTAGCAGATGCTTTTATCCAAAGCGACTTACAAATGAGGACAATGGAAGCAATCAAAATCAACAAAAGAGCAATGATATGCAAGTGCTATGACAAGCAAATCCCTGTTCAGTAAGGTCCATATATATTTGGTCCACCTAATTTTCATAATTTCGGCTCTGTATGCCACCAAAATATAATTTAAATTAAACGATAATGAATAGAATTTCAAGATGAAATTGAAGTGCAGACTTTAAGCTTTAATTCAAGGGGTTGAACATAAATATAACATAAAATGCTTAGTAATTACAACCATTTTTATACATAGTCCCCCCATTTTCAGGGGCTCAAATGTAATTGGACAAATAAATATAATCATAAATAAAATGTTTATTTTTGATATTTTGTTTAGAATCCTTTGCATGCAATGACTGCCTTAAGTCTGGAACTCATAGACATCACCAGAGACTGGGTTTCCTCCTTTGTGATGCTTTGCCAGGCCTTTGCTGCAGCTGACTTCAGTTGTTGTTTGTTTGTGTGTTTTTCTGCCTGTAGTTTTGTCTTCAGCAGGTGAAATGCATGCTCAATCGGGTTGAAATCAGGAGATTGACTTGGCCATTGCAGAATATTCCTCCGTCATTCTGGTGCACTTTGATCTTAATTTCAACCGTCCAAAAAATGCTTTTCCAGAAGTGGTCTGGCTTTTAAGATGTTTTTTTTTTTTTTTTTGGCAAAGTCTAATTTGGCCTTGTTTGCACTTTGTGGTGAACCCTCTATATTTGCTCTTGTGACGTCTTCTCTTGATTGTAGACTTTGATAGTGACATGCCTACCTCGTGGAGAGTGTTCTTCATTCGGCTGGAAAGGTTTTTTCTTTACCATGGAGAGCTCCTTTGACCACATTGTGTGAGTTCAGAGTAACAGCTTCCAAATGCAAATGGCACACTTAGAATCAACTCCAAAACTTTTACCTGCTTAATTGATGTAGAAATAACAAATGAATAGCCTACGCCTGTCCATGAAACAGCTTTTGAGACAATTGTCCAATTACTTATGGTCCCTTGAAAAAGATGGGAGGTACATATTAAAGAGCTGTAATTACTTAACCTTTCCTTCAAGTTTGATGAGAATACCCTCAAATTAAAGCTCTGAGTGTGCACTTTAAGCCCATATTCATTGTATAACTGTAACTTGAATATGTTTTGGTCAGCAGCTAAACTAATAAAAATTGTGCCTGTGTCCAAATATATATGGACCTAACTACATACATTGGCAGGCAGACAGGATAGCCTATCGTAGCCATTAGAACAAGGGATATGATTGGATGAGCATGTTATGGTCCTACGCCTTTCACAGATGATATAAAAACATATAAATACATTTATACCACTTAACTTAGGGATTGCTATCGGGATGTGAAGAGACTTTCAACCAGCATAAAAAAAATGTTTTGGACCAAATCACCTACCCTGCCTTTAATGAAAATATATACCAATTTTTCCACACTTTTCTTCAGCCTTAGATAAGCTGAAACATGGAAGCACAAAGCAGAGTTAAATGGGATTGTAGAAATCAATTACGTTTTCATCCAAACAGCTGAGGCCACCCTTTTACTCCACACATCTGTGAACATGTGAGGCCGAAAACAATGGCGATGGAAAGAGGAACTCTTAAACCTGAAATCCAGCCATAGCCCATTTTATTTCTGGTGTGATATCAAATTACCACCTGTCTGAAATTGCACTACTGACAGCTGCTGTAGCTTTGCAAACCAAAGGGATATCAGCCAGAGAGCTGCGGCCTATCATCAACCACTGTGCAGAAGGAAAGGCACACGGTTAGCTGACTGGGGAACAGTCAGGTGGCCAAACAAGGTTGGCTCTGCCAGGCACAACCAAAATTTTCCCCAAAAATCATTTCCAAACATTGATTAATGGGATGGCGGGTGTGTAAATGCTTTCTCACATCCCAGATGGAGAGAAAGCTCCAAGGTTGTTTTCCTCTCAAAGGAGGCAGTCTGTTCTAAAGCAGAGCATTCAGTCTAAAGTAAATGGGATGTTGAGAAGGGTGCTCCGGGCGGCAGAAGCATAGAACATGATCAGCTTTTCCAGAACGGGGGTACATCTGAGACGTCCTGAGCACTGTCAGAGAGATCAGCGAAGTCAGGGTGACATTTGCTGGAAATAACATTTTCTGGAGTGTCATCCAAAAGACCATATCAGTGAGAGTCAGCCAAGCAGCCGTACAGGAACAGAGCCGTGAGAACACTCCTATTCTGCTGGAATATTGTTGAGGGACATTAACTGGAAAATGAGTTATTTTCTCGCCTTTGTGAACAATCTTATCAAGTGCATAAGAATACTAGAGAAAAAGAGGCTCACGATGCAACACAAAATGGTGGTGCTTCTATGTGTGAACTTGATCCAGATCATATTTTGTTTCAGCAGAATTAAAACACTTAGCGTCCGTTCACACAGAATGCGTTTTTGCATTCAACTGTGCTACTTTTTCACTGTTGTTCTATGTAAACATGCGCTAGGCGAACTCTTTAACGCTCAAGTCAAACACCCCAGCTGAAAAAAAACAAACAATAAAAAACTATCACAGAAGTCCTAATGGTTTCCACTACAAGTACCACTAAAACATTACAAAACATCAGTTGTTAATGATTAAAACCATTACCTAATGGTTTCCAGTAGCAATGTTGCCAAGCTTGCGGTTTTCCCTTAGAACTGGGCTGCTTGTACACTGTTGCTGTGGGTTGATTTTTTCACCCATTTTTGACTGAAATGCATATATGTAAATATTTTACAATCTGCCAATGATAAAACTGTGCTATATGAGTTTTGTGAGGGAGGGTCATAAACAGACTGTTTATGATTATGACTAGCGATTTTCAAGTTGAAATTGTGTATAACGCATAACAATAAAATATGTATTTTAGGTATGGTGCTGGCAAGCATTGAGTTTTGATATTTGGATAGGATCATTGGGCTTGTTATGGGCTATTTTTAATTTTGCCTTTGGCCTAGTTTTGTTGCACAAACATGGCAACCCTTTCCAGTAGTGTGTTTTGTGTGAACTGCCCCTAAAGGACACATTTTTCGCTTTCCACTTCTCTGCTTTTCAATAACTTTACTATTTAAACATGCACTAAATGGACATGTCAAGTTAAAATAAGTTTAAAACACTTGGACCGTTCATTTTCTACATTTCACTGCCCTGCGTCTCATGTTTTTCAGCGCAAAAACAGCCCTTAGATGTCCCACTGAACTGGATATGCAGTTTCATAAACTATCAGTGTTACAAGCATTTACACTGTGCTTGGTATCGAAAAGATGTTTAAAACGTTGTAGACATCAAAATATCAAAGCAATGATGTGCAAACAAACGAAGCTAGACCTTTTAACTTTTCTCAGCCATTCCTTTTCAGGTTACTTTTTTAAACTTCTGGTCCCAATATTTTTTTTGAAAGTATGAAGTCAATTCCTCTTTAGTTTACAGCTAGTCATTAGCCTTTACAAGATAGTAGACCAAATTTAACCATCAATAAAGCAGCTAGCAGTTGGTCATTGGAAGAGTTCACTCAAAAATGTTCTTCTGTGAATCACAAAGTGTTATTTTTTTTCTATGCATATGAAAATATTTCAAATGAAATACCATGTGAATGCAGTTATATATGTAATTTAGGTGACGGTCGAACTGCCAAGCTACCATCTTAAGATGGATTTTCCAACAGCAGTTTTCCAAGATCTCTGGACTGTCAGACAGATTTTTAAACATGTTCCATGCAGACTCCATTCGAGAATATCAAAGACTAGAATACAGAATAGTAGGAAAAGGAGGAAAAGCCAATAGGCTATATGCTGCCAGTTCACCTTCAAGAGAACAGGTGAATGTTGTCAGATTCCTCTCCAGCTCTCTGATTTTCTGATTGATGGTCTCGTCTCCTGCAAACAGACATGAAGGTGAAGGAGAGGGTCTCGGTGCCATTGGACTAAGGAGGAAAAACAGGCATGTGCTTTTGCTGTACAAGCGTCTTCAAATGTGAAATTCATAAATAATGAAGAATCAGATCCAGCAACTAATCTGAATTAGAGCGAAATGTTCATATTCAGTGGTGTACGGTAATTGTCAGGTTTCTCGCGTTTGCATGTGTTGAATACCAACGGGTGTTTTGAGCAGCTGTGTTGATACTCACCACACACCCTTACTCTGATTGTGCAATGGGTGCGATTATAGCATTCTCTGTTAATTAGATGAAGCTATATGACACGGTTTCTTCCCCACATCCATGTCTAAATTTGTTTGCAAGATCTGCAGGTATAATTGTCACGCATAATGTCATGGTTACAAATGGGTTTACAGGGTAACTATATAAAGAAACACACTCTCTGGGCAGTTGTATTGCAATTAAACCACAATTACCATGTAGAGTGGTGATTGATTGGGTGACCGCACAGTACAACAGGCAGCAAGGTAGTTTAATGGCCTGATAGTTATTAGACCTATTTCAGGAATCACTGGAGTGTATTGCAATGGGAGTTTAAAAAAGGTAAATTTATCTGCCAATTAGAAAACAACTTAGGGTAACGTGACCTTTATGCTCAAGCAAGCAATATTTCAAGATAAAAAAACCTCATATTTATATGTGCATATTTATACTAATTGTATTAATGTACTGTATAGTCATTGGCTGACTGTAGTATACATTATATATATATATATATATATATATATATATATATAATTAAATGGCTACCCACCAAAAGTCATAGCAAACGCATCTATCCATACCATATGTGCCACATAAATGAACATTTCCCTCAGTGTAGGCTATGCACTAAATTAACTGCTTTTTGATCAATACAAATTATATAATCATTAAGTCAACATATGTTTTTCCATTGCTTTAACTTATCAAATTAATTTAACCAATTATTGGACTTATACATACTTTGATTATACTTAAAAACTGCAGGCAGCAACTGAACTTGACTTTTTGAGCTGAAGTAGGAGGAAAAACGGCCAGTACAGTAAGGAACAAATACATGTGATTTTTATATGTAGCTGATGGTTATTTGAAGTTAATGCACAAATAAGTCATTAAATAAGTCATTTTGTGTTAGAGGATATAGTACAAATGGAAATTGATTTATTTGTGTATAATAAAATTATTTAATTTATTATTAATTTAAATAATTATTAGCCTAAAATTGGTCAATACTTTTGGAATGTACAGTAGTCATACGTGACACTGCCTAACACACTTTTGAATCAATAGTTTTGTGTATTTTTGCGACTTTGGAGCCCCCTATAGTTAAGTAAGTGGAATTCACTGTCGTAAATATAGCTCTACAGGTGCATTTGTAACTGCCGAAAAGCAATAAGCCCTTTAGCGAAGTTTTGCACCCACTCACCAAACGTACATCCTCCCAGAACAGATGTTTGGAGGGGAGCTTGAAAGAAACAGAAGCCAGTCGATTTATCAGAAGTAAGTGAAACGTCAGAATGATTTTGAAATTGATATTTCAAGATGAAAAACTTACAGTTGCTTTAAGGTAGGAATTGTTTATTCTGCCACTCAAATCAGATTCAGTTTGTTACATGGGGTTTTGAAAATAACATATTTTCCTTTGTACTGACTTCATTAAGGTATGACAGAACTGTTGAAGTTCATTTATTTGGATAACTAACAGAATGTTTAATTTTCAATTTCAAAGACTGGTACTGACAGAACTGACTGTCTAATCCACAATTAGAAGAATTGAAGAGTTCATTATTCAGTGAAGGTGGAATAAAACTATCTCTCTGTATGCCTGAAGAAGCAATAATGAAGAACATGCATATATGGCTATTGCAAGTTGAGCTTGGCAAGTTAAACTTTAGCTGTAGTATGAGCTTTTTTTCTGTTAATATTCCTGGTGCCTGGCGGGGAATAAGACAAATTTGTCAAATTCACCCAGTGTTAACTTGATCTATTTCAATCACATCTCAACAATGAAGTGGAACAGTTGTGGTGTAAGCGCTAAAACAGTATTTTATAGTCAAAAATAATTCATTTTTTGAAAAATTAATATTGCTGGCCTTTGCCACGCCACCGCTGTCAAAATATCTTGGTTCCACTACTGCAAGTGTCATCTGTTCATCCATTTGCAGGGAAACGCCTGGATTGATTACAGTGTAATAATTTTTTGAAAAATTAATATTGCTGGCCTTTGCCACGCCACCTCTGTCAAAATATCTTGGTTCCACTACTGCAAGTGTCATCTGTTCATCCATTTGCAGGGAAACGCCTGGATTGATTACAGTGTAATACGATAAATGGCTGTGAATTTTCATTTATTTATGTTTTATCTCAAGGAAAAAAAAAAACATGAAATGAAAAGGAAAAGAATAGACATAACAACAAATAACTATTACAGAAATAACAACGTCACCTCAACTAGTAAAAAAAAGTGATCATAATTTTTTTAAGAAACTTGTTATCAATGAGTTTATAATGAGATTTTACAATAAGGGAAATCTTAACAGGAAAGACATCAAATGCACAGTCTTGAGAAATTTGTTTTTGTGAATAAAACCTTTCCAATGCAACACAAAGAAATTAACAAGAAGATCAATAGTGTGGTCACTACCTGAAAAATAAGGAAATTATCTTTCAATTATAATTTCAAAAGTTTCTTCCTCAACTTTGCAGAAGTTAAGAGACATCAACAAAATAAGCAATTTGGGAGCTGGTTGTATACACAGTATGTAAAATCTTAAAATGTACCTCTCTTATTTTATTAGAAATACAGTTTTTTTTAGGGAGTAACCACAAAAAAAATGTTCCAGAAATATTGACATCTAGGGGATGTGCAGACAGTAATGTAACAATTTATACATGCAGTCTTACATTATTAAATGGCAGTAAATATAACAAAATATACGAATGATTTATTAATATTGGTGCTTATTTAATTTAGCTTCAATTTTAATTATATTTCAAAACTCTTAAATAAATAGTTCACTTAAAATGAATATTCTGTCATTTTCATGTCAGTTCATTGTGTATTGTGTATGGAACACAAACATCTAAATGAGATTGTTGACTGAACTGTTTCAATAAAAGTAAATTGTTACTAAGAGCTATCAAGCTCCAAAAATGACATAAATGCACCATAAAACATCTCAGGTTACTTATGTAACCATGGTTCCCTGAGTAGGGAACGAGACACTGCGTCCTCTAGGGGTCGCTATGGGGAACGCCTCGTCGTGACCCGTGTCTGAAGCATACATTGAAAAAACACCAACTCGTTGGCCGGTGACAGCCACGACGTCACTACCGGTGCGACTATAGTATAAATAGGCGCAGGGAGAACATGTCATTCACTTCTTCATCTGAAGCTTGCGTTCGAAGAATGGCAGGAAGCCTAGAGGACGCAGTGTCTCGTTCCCCTCAGGGAACCATGGAGTGACGTCATGGCTGTCGCCGGCCAGCGAGTTGGTGTTTTTTCAATGTATGCTTCAGACACGGGTCACGACGAGGCGTTCCCCATAGCGACCCCTAGAGGACGCAGTTCGAAGTTCCCATGAAAGGGAAGTGTAGTTTATATGATTCATGCTCTGTATTCCAAGTTTCCAGAAGCAAAACAATAGCTTTGTGTGAAATTTCGGTCGTACTGTAGATGGCTTCAGTCATAATAAATAGGACTAATTTTTGTGAACTTTACAATGGCAGGTCAAAACATGCTACAATAAATGTGAATTTTTTCAAATGCCACATATATCAGCCAGTTTTTCTTTAATTATCAGTTCTTAATCATTTTTCTGCTGACCTTGTGTTGGCACACCAGATCTGCTGTTAAAAGAATGTGCTGCGGTAATGAGTAGCATAGCTGTGGGTGAAATAGTGTTCTTGCTCGTGCTGCTTTGTGTGGTAATTTGCAGATGCTAACATCCGGTGTGTCTCTCATGACCACAGCAGCCTTCTAATCAAATCAACAGCAGAGGGGTTGAAAGGGTCTGCCGTGCTATTGGAGCAAAGAAACTGCTCCATTTCAGCTCTGCGGTAGACCGTTGCCTGTGAATCAAATAGCAGGATAAACTTTTGATATGGTAAAACCTCATACAACTTCAGCATTAAGTCATCTCCAGCTGTGAGGATTCTGTTATTATTTACTCACCCTCATGTTGTTCCAAACCCGTACGGCTTACTTTCTTCTGTGGAACAAGAAATTAGATTGAACAGTCTTTTCTATACCGGAAAGGAAAATGCAACCATAAAAGTAGTCCATGTAATTATATTTCAAGTCTTCTGGAATCATAAATGTTCAGAACGACATTAAGAAAACAATACATTTATTATTAGTATACAGCGTCATGTAACAAGTTTACACAGAAATGTAAGTTCTTTATGCATTTGAGCTCATCATCTTAAATGCTGTTCAGATTGCATGAATGTAAAAATGACTCTCGAAGACACGGCTTCGCTACTTATGTGAACATAATCATTGTTATTATAGAAAGTGTTCATGTTGAAATGCCGTCATACTCTTACATCATGTTGCAGCTCTTCAACATTAGGTAGGTGAAAATGACAAAAAAAAAAGGTTACACAACACTGTAATTAAATTGAAAAATGTAGTGTCTCATGCAAAAAGACACAAATTACTGTTACTAAATTATTTATTGCAAAAAGTTGTGCAGTAGTATGTAACTCAAAAAGGCTAATGCACACATCTGATTAACAACTCTACTACATGTAATATTTTTCATCTGATAGTAGATTGATTAAAAAGTTGAAAGCCTTAGACATAAAGCTTATTTGTTTAACTTTTTCAAATTGTCTTCAACAGAACTAAGCCTAAATTAGCTTAAATAGGGCCTGCTGATGCTAACCAGCCAAACCTTGACCCCAGCTAAACCAGTCAAAGAATAAAGAACTTTAATTCTGTTGAGTTTCTTTTTTTAACACTCCTCTCAGTCACCATCCTCTCCTCTCATGATACCTTTTTCAAGATCTACAAAATACATGAAATAAGAAACCAAGGTCGAGCTATTAAGAGATGCTTAGAATGTGGGCTGTCAATATTTCATCAGTATTAATCCGGTAGTGAAAATCACAACGTGACATTGTTACAAATACTTTTCAAAAGACAAAGGCACGAAGATGGAAAAACAATGATCCATTCAACTGAATGCCAACTAGGTAACAATGAGCGTAATGAAAGGAACAAAGTCTTTAACTAACATACAGATATTTCTACTCATTTGTATTGTGAGTTTAAGGTCAAAGACAGAGGAATATTTAATGAATCATAGTTCCCTTGATCAGTTTTGAAAAAAAGAGCTGTTTTTCAACCCTCTTTCTGTTAAACAGCTTGTGTGGCTGCATATCTTTAGAAACCGTGTGAGTTCACATATTCTAACACTCAAAAATATGCCATTTTCTGCCCCTTGATACTGTGATCTATTGCGTGAAGGCTCACAAAGATGATGCAAGCATTCGTTAAGAAACTACTTCCATTATAAATAACTGAACAACTGATCATAGATCACACTAAACAAGACATGCTTAGTTAAAACAGGTTTGCGGATTGAGACATCAGATAAATTGTCCAGGCCTTCCTCTTGGGTTGTTTCTTTTTCATTGTCATTTTTCATTCATGCTAAGATTAGACAGCCTCAATGCAATTATCTATAAAGCGCTTCACCAGGCTCAAATAATACATGAGTCAACTCATTGTGTCTCTTGTTGGGGTCAATTAGCTTCTCACTGACTCCAAAATTAAGTTGATAACACTTGTTTGCCTTTGAGCACAGATTTTTATTTTTTGCCGTTTTTTCATTTGAAGGTTGAAATTTGATTTTTGTTTATAATCTTTAGATCTGACACAGTCTTCTTTATATAATTATTTATAAAAAGACCAGCAAGAATCTCAATGCATGCACAGTTACCCTGAAAGAAATTTGGTTTTACTTTGTAACTCAGTTTTTATTCAGACATTGTTAGTACATTTCACAAATAATTACACAGAAACAGCAAGTAACATACTAAATTAAACATGAATTTTTTAAATGAAAAGACTGAAATAGTGGGAAAAACATTACAGTGATTTCGGTATAAATTTTATGGTGGCCTTTAACCTTTTAAAGAATAAAGAATCAGTAAAAGGCTCAAAGAACTGAATTTAAATCTTAAAATAGAGAAAGCATGTCACATTCTAAGTAAATAAATAAAATATGTTAGCTAAAGAATCCCAAAAATAATAGTGTTACATGTTACATGTACAGTGTTCATCTAGGCTGTATTCTACTTGGTAATGGACAATTTTTGTTATCTTAAAGCTGAAAATACCCTTACACAAATGTTTACTTCAAGTTAATTGTATAAAGTAAGCTTAAAGATAAAGTATATTTTCCAAGTATACTAAAATCACTGTTCTAGTACAACCCCAATTTCAAAGAAGTTGGGACATTTTGTAAAATGCAATCAAATCAAGAATCTGTTATTTGTTCATTCTCTTTAACTTTTATTTAATTGACCAAAGTATGATTTCCAAAGTTTTCATTGACCAACGTAAATGCATTTTGTAAATATGAACAAATGTTGTTTTTGACGGCTGCAACAAAGTCCAAAAAAGTTGGGACAGAGGCAAAATAAAAGTGAAAAGGTTATAGAATATCCACGTTAAACTTTTGAAACAGTTCACAGTAAGCAGGTGAATTTGTAATAGGTCAAGGTATCATGTTTGGGTATAAAAGGAGCATCTCAGTCTTTGCAAGCAAAGCTGGATCATGGCTCATCACTTTGTGCCAAATTTCACGAGAGAAGTGTCAAACAAATCATGTAGGGCAAGGCAGGAAACCTCAGTTGAATGTGCTTGACCTTTGAGCCCTCAGATGGCATTGCATAAGAAACCGTCATGCTGTGGTGTTAAATATAGCCACATGGGCTCAGGAGTACTTCAGAAAACCACTGTCATTTACCACAGTCTGCTGCTTCATCAAGAAATGCAACTTGAATATCTGTTACTCTAGGACAGGGGTGTCAAACTCAATTCCTTGTTGGAGCAGGGTTGGAACAAAACTCTGCAGGGCTCCGGCCCTCCAGGAATTGAGTTTGACACCCCTGCTCTAGGAGAAAGCTATACATCAATTCTATGCAGCGATTCTGCAGGGTTCTCTGGGCTAGAACTCATCTCAGATAGTCAAAAAGAAGTGCTGTACTCAGATGAGTCCACATTTAAACTTGTTTCGGAGAAAAATGAATTTTGAGTTCTCAGTTCCTAAGACCAAAGGGACCATCCAGACTTTCATTACCGACAGAAGCAAAAGCAAACGTCTGTCATGGTATGGGGGTGCAGCAGAGCAAACAGCATGGGTGACTGGCATATGTGCGAAGGTACCATTGACATGGAGGCATATACTGGGATTGTACAGAGACATATACTGCCATCAAGATGATGACTTTCATGGGAAGTCCATGGTTATTATATCAAGACAATGCCTGGTCTCATTCTGCATGTGCTACAACAGCATGGTTTCGTAGACAGAATGAATGTGCTAAACTGGCCAGCAGATCTGTCTCCTCTTGAAAATATATGGCTCATCATGAAAAGGAGAATCAAACAACAACAACACTCACAGACTGCTGAGCTTCGTAAGTCTTGTATCAAGCGAGAATTAAAAAAAAAATTTGCTTGCAGAACTTTAACAATTAGTATCCTCAATTCCTAAACAATGAAACACTGTAATTAAAAGGACCGTTGATGTGACACAGTGTTAAAAATGCCTCTGTCCCAACGTTTTTGGAGTGTTGCAGCCATCAAAATCGAAATTTGTTCATATTTACAAAATACATTTGCATTGGTCAGTGAAAACTTTGGAAATCTTTTCTTTGTACTTTTGCCAATTAAATAAAAGTTAAAGAAAATTAATAATCACAGATTATTGATTTTATTGCATTATACAAAACATTACTTTTGGGAAGTGAAGAGACTTTTAACCAGCATAACAAAAATGTTTTAGAACCAAATCTCCTACCCTGCTGTCACAGCTACGGTGAGATAAATGCACGAAAGATGAAGATTAATGCAAATAGTCTTTAATAAATCCACACAAGGGTAAATCCAGGACAGAACAGGCAGGAGCACACGTAGGGACGTAGTAGACCAGACAACAAACAGAGAACAGAAAACAACTAATATAGTGGAGCAAATGATTTGTTCATATTTACAAAATACATTTGCATTGGTCAGTGAAAACTTTGGAAATCTTTTCTTTGTACTTTTGCCAATTAAATAAAAGCTAAAGAGAATGAACAAATAGCAGATTCTTGATTTTATTGCATTTTACAAAATGTCCCAACTTCTTTGGAATTGGGGTTGTAGACTAGTATACTTGTAAATGTATTATTTCAATGCTTCTAAGTAGTTTGCAGTTTGCATCAAATTTTCTTTTCTTTTTTTATTTCTTGTAGCTCTACTGTAGTTGAACAAGTTTCACAGAGGTATGCAAATAGATATGTTGACAGGCAGGTAGGAAAATATATCGTAGCCCTCGGACCAAGGAATATGATTGGACAAACATTTTATGGTCCCTATGGCTTCCAGAGACAAATACATATACATTTAATCATTTAGCAGAGACTTTTATCCAAAGCGACTTACCAATGAGGAGAACAATAGAAGCAATCAGACGAACGAGAGAGCAACAGTATACAAGTGCTGCTGACAAGTCTCAGTTAGTCTAGCAAAGTACACATAGCTAGGTTTTTTTTATAATAGAATGGAATAGAATAGAATAGAACAGAACAGGTATAAATACATTTATACCAATTAACTTAGTGAATACTTTTGGGAAGTGAAGAGACTTTTAACCAGCATAACAAAAATGTTTTAGAACCATTTTTTCTAGGCTAATGCTGCATTCCAGGCAGGTTTTTGAGCCCGTAAAACACGACTTCAAACCACGACTCACAACTTTGTAGCGTTCCAGGCAAGTCACACTAAACTGCCTGAGCACAAGGAACTGTGGTAGCTAGATGTAAACAAACTTCTAGAATAAACAGATTATTTTGTTATACAAGTATGTCATTTGCACTACCCCCTGTATAGGCTCTGTGCACAGCTGCAGTCTTGACAGAAAGGTTGCCTGGAACGCAGCATAACATTAGAATGAGCTGCCATGTCAAGTTGCTACTACATACATATTTCAGATGATAAGCCATATTTAAGGTCGATGAATGTTAGGTGAGCATATGGATGTCCTGCCCAATGTACTATATTACCACACAGACCAGCCGTTAACGATTTGTCCGTCACGGACTGCGTGATTTCGCCACTTCATGTGGATTTTTTTTTTCTGCGACTAAGCGACTAATAAAATTTTGGTAATATGCATATAAACAGCCTTTTAATTAGCAGAGTAGAATAATCATGGCTGATAGTAAGACATGCAAACATAAAAAGAAAACCAAACTGGACGCGAGAACAGCTATATATTACAATAAACATTTGGAGTTGGGATAACCTCCAAACCAAAGCCGATACCTTTTTAAAAGCGCATTATCATTAAATGTTTCTAAAATGTTTATATTCCGAGGTAGATTGCTGGCAACAGCCATTTTAGGATAGTTCAGATTTGGTCTTAGTGACTTAGGAGTCCTCTTCACTACTCCTAACGTTTCACAGATTTAGGAGCTAATTTTAGCACTAAAACGCTTTGTGAAATACTCTTAGAACAAAAATGTAGGAGTCCTAAATTTAGGACTGACACGCCCATTATTTTTAAGATTTTCTCCTAAATCGGCGAGTTATGAGCTACTTTTAGCCTTAAGATGTTTTGTGAATATGGGCCCAGATTTGTATTTGAGTATTGTAGCTGTTTTTCTGCTTTCATTTATATTGTCAAGTCTGAATAAAATATCTGTGCATGGGCTGTAACTGTATCCTTGAATCAACTGTTGTTGCCATTTTTATGTCTAATGGAAAACATGTGAAAAGAAGTGTACCCCCTATGGTTTTCTAACATTTGGTTCTTATCGAGTCCTAAGATAGGGTAACACTAACCTCAGGGGACAGACAGCACAACAGGTTGTGAAGTCATTCTAGGACTCAGTATTTCTAGGCCTTCACCAAACAGCAGCAGGATACAGTTATCTGTTTTTGTAAATCAGGTTCCTGCTTTGTTTGTAATGTCCAACACTGCTAGTTTCCTGCAAAATAGTTCTGCTGATGTTACACTATAACACAGAGCAGCATGCAACAGAATAATAAGCAAATGTAGCAATAATGAACATTGTCAACAATACAGTTTTTGGACTATACGGCTCAGCAGTGTTAACACATACGCACAATATGCAATATTACAATGTGGTATACTGTGGGCTTACATGCGTTTGAAATAGAGAGTTAAAGTCAAGCCCATAAAAGACTGAATGCCTGAAGTGCATATAATGATTGTATTTATTGCCATATTGTTGTATGGTCACATTTTCTGCCAATGAATACAAGGCATTGTACTGTACATCATCTTCCCAGAGCTAACTTGTAACTAATAACTTACTCTTGCCTTTAGCATGAATATTGGGCCTGCCTCTGTCAGATCCTCAGGCAGCTCTAAAAAATTTGATCACCTCAGGCTTCTTCAGTCATCAAGTTAAAAAAAGCATGAATATTTAAACACTTGTGTTTCCTTTATTATCAGATGAAGGAAAATCACAGTTTCTGGGTATGAACTTGGCCAGAGGCAAAATAGTGTAAACGGGAGTCCTCAAAACAGAAATAAGGCAAAATAACTTTGTGGTCAATTGTGTTTCACAGATGATGGAACCAGGTCTGTATTAGAATTACAGTAACATGCCATTCCCATTTAAACATGTTCCCCATCAGAAGTTTTTTTAAAGGAAAGATTAGATTTATCCACCTTTTTCTTCAACGCAGAAGTAAGCCTATGGGTGAGACTTCCGGATCATTAACCGCTATAAGTAAATAACGAGGAGAATAACAACGTGCAGTAAACGGTAAAACTGTTTGCACTACAAACCAGTGTGTTCATAAATAAGATAATACATTAAAATAATATGATAAGACACAGCAATTTTCAATATCAAGCAGCAAAACGAACTGTTTTGTACAGCTAAAAATAGCTGGATGCAGATGAGACCGGAAGCCAGACCCATAGAATTTACAAATGGCCACGCCCATTTTTACGACAAGAAAAAGGTGGATAGCTTGGAGAATTAAAGGGATAGTTCACCCAACCACGGTCAAGGCACAGAAATACAGTAAGGACATTGTTAAAATAGTAAAGGCGCTATTTTTGTTTTCTTTGTGCATAAAATGTATTCTAGTAGCTTCATAACATTACGGTTGAGCCACTGCTGTCGCATGGACTATTTTAACGATGTCCTTACTACCTTTCTGTGCATTGACCGTGATAGTACCCTTGCTCTCTATGGAGGGTCAGAAGGCTCTTGGACTTAATCAAAAATATCTTAATTTGTGTTCCGAAGATGAACGAACGTCTTACGGATTTGGAACGACATGAGGGTGAGTAATTAAAGGGTCATGAAACCACAGACTACTTATTGTGAGATTTTAGCAGATGTGTTTGTGTTGCACATCATAGAAGACAATGTTTTCATCCATTTTTTAGTGCTCTACTCTAAGTTAAAAAATATCAGCTTGAAAAAATACATCAACAAATAAACTGGCAAAGGTAGCATGACCTCAACACACAATTATGTCTGGTGCACATGCTCTTATGTAAGGATACACAAAGGCATTATTCCTAGAAAGGGAAATCCAGGAATATTTTGCTAAAACTCAATGCGAAGCATTCACTTTTGTAATTATCTTTAGAATAATGCTTTACAAGACGTCCTCAGAAATTGTCTCCAGCACTCTTACGTTTAGATTGCCAGCGACCCGCTTGAAACATTTTTGCACGGATTGATCTGTACTGACATAGTCACTTTCATCTTTTTTTGCGGAGCAATCACAACCCATTTAATTTTAAGCTCCGAACTGACAATTGGAGAAATCTTTAAAAACCTACCGATGACACATTCAGAAACATAAGTAAAGGCGGGTTGTCAGTCCGTGTGATCGAACAAGTGTACTTACTGCGGCGATTTGGATAATCTTACCTTATATAAGGCTTATTCTCGGTCAATTGTGCAGACAAAAAGAGCTAATTCACACAAATGTGAGATTCTCTAATATGTGACATAGTAGTCTTTGCCTTTTGTGGCTTTGTGCTTTACAGACGTGTTGATTAAAAGAGTAGATTGGTTTTAAGTCTTTTGTGTTCAGAAAAAAAATTACGCTGAAGCATTTTGAAGTTCCCTAGCAGTTTGGGCTTGTCTATCAGAAAGGTAAAAATATAAGCGCTGAGCATATCTGGCGATAGGCACTAACCCTCAAGTCTCTACAGCGGTTTTTCATTAAGAAGGTCAAGGGCTCGGGATTAATCTGCATGTTACTGGAGAAAAGTCGGGCTAATTCTTTCAACAGTCCATGGGGAGATTCAGAAGTGTTTGCACGGTAGACATTAGCGCTTGTTAGAAAGTCACTGTTAGTGCAAACTAAATATATGATTCAGCACGCTGTGGGTGTGAGAGTGATTTTTAGTCTGATAAATAGAATATATGAGCGGCTATTTCATCAGCTCGCTCCCGTAGCTCATGTTTATACAGAGATACTTTGGAGCTTTTTAGCTTGCAACGCTATTCTCTCCAGAACTGGTGATCTGTTGGCAATTATTGCGTGGGCTTGGCAAATTCAGACCCCATGGAGTGACCACGTTTTGGCTGTGACTTTACGCTAGCTTTGTGACAAGGCTTTTTATTTCAATTATTCTCCCACACGCTGTGTGTTTGTCTCTAATCAGCATCCAGACTAATTAAGCACACATTTCTGCAGCTAAATGTTAGTGTTTGTTTGGATGTCGACCAATCCATTATCTCTTGTTTTGAGAGTTCCCTTTAACTGGCACCTTAAAGTGCCATTTGGACCCCTGCAGGATGTTGAGTGAGACCGTCCTATTCATCATTTAGTCATTAAGTCCGATTTAATAACGGAAACTAGCAGCCCGCACAGTCAGAGTGATCTACAGTATGACATACAAATGACACACGCATCCTTTAAGAGTATGAACTTTATAATGCGGTGTCTAATTAATGCAGTCTTTCAGAACACAAAAGTAATTAGTTCACAGAAAAATGGCAGGAATGACAACGTTCACCTGTCACGAATGCTATTTTCGAATGGTTTTTTTTGCGCACTTTTCTTTCTATTCACACGTCTGGATGATTCTAACAGACCTTTTGTATGCAGTTTCAATGTGAGTCACTCAAAAGTCATAAGAGCACTTTGGGTAGTGTCTGTATGCTAAATAAGAGCATAATTATAGCTTTAAACTTAACAGTAGGCCTATAGGTTTGAAAATCCTAGTCATATTCAAAGAGCATAATGAGTAATAACTGTTTGACGTCATCCTTGAAAGCATGCTGACATTTATAAATTCCGCTCCTATCGTGAATCAAAAATCCTGAGGGGGAGAAGTCTCTTTCTTATTAACACCTTTTTCTACCTTAATCAACTCTGACAGAGTGTCTTGTGAGCATTTTGCGGCATCCGGCATTAAAGAACGGCAGATCAAACAGAGTCCAAGCAAACCAACACAATTATAACCAGCTCCGTAGGGAGTGAAATAAAGAGTCTCAGCTTTTTTTTTCTAATGGAAA
The DNA here is from genome assembly GCF_001515625.1 of Sinocyclocheilus rhinocerous. Lineage (NCBI taxonomy): Eukaryota > Metazoa > Chordata > Actinopteri > Cypriniformes > Cyprinidae > Sinocyclocheilus > Sinocyclocheilus rhinocerous. The sequence continues at coordinate 246,217 of NW_015664758.1, forward strand.
TAGCAAAACATCCCACTCTCAGATTCCAAGTTCTTCACTGATTTAGTTCGGGGAGAAAGGGATTGTTGGAAGTAATGTGTTTTAATAAGTTAGGAATCACATGGGATGGATTTGATTGAAGCTGTTTGTTCCCTTTATGGAACTTATTAAACGGGAGCAGCAGATTCGGGCCCATATACTCACGTTATCTACAACTTTATGCGGCTGTTGGCATTGGAGGTGAGATGAATTATTGAATTGGTTAACGAAACTCATTAAAGCATACTGCACCCGAACATGGGAAATATATTTTGCTTCATCCTCAGAGCTGTTTGAATAATGAACAGCTGAAACTATTCAGCAGAGCTTGTAGCGAGTAAGTGAGTATACAACAGTTCTTGCTCGTTCCTCAACATTATTGACAATATATTAAACCGTGAGACGGCTAACAAGCTTTGCAATTTCTCGTTCCATATAGCTTATGAAACCTATAGCTGCAGAAACATTTAAATCTTCGGTGACTGTCTTCTTGTATCATTGTCAGAATGGTGGCTCAGTCACAAGTGCTATGCTAACATATGCTGATATAAATATAAATGGCCGGATTTTGACAGTGAGTGAGTGACAAGAGTAGTAGATGACGCTCAAGCGAATCACAAGCACAAAAAGTAGACTGAAAATTCACTATGCCCCACTAGCTTCAACAATATTTTGGGATGAATGCTAATATAATTGAGGGACTAGCCTGATGTGCTCAACATTTGTGCCTATTGAAATTCACTATAATTATGTGAGCTCAGGCGAGTGCAGACAAGTTAGATAGCAGCTAAATTGGATTAGGACTTTATTTATTGTGCTGATTTGCAAGATGTGCTGTATGGTATGGTTGGTTGCAGTTGATGCTGAAATACGGAATGGTGTGATTAGCATTGCTAGTGCTACAGCTTTTTATTCCTATATGCAAATTTGTGAACATTCAGCTGTATGTTGGGAATTTGAAATGGCAGGTTATGATCCATGATCTCATTTGGTAACTTTGGCCCATAACAGTGACCTCATACAGCTAGCTCTATTGCCACTCGTCACACACAGATTTAGTTTTAGGACTATTAATCAATGTAAAAACACACAGCTTTTTGCTTCACAAGATGTTAATTGATGAACTGGAGTGGTGTGGATTACTTGTGGATTATTGTGATTGTTTTTATCAGCTGTTTGGACTTTCATTCTGATGGCACCCATTCACTGCAAGAGGATACATTGGTAAGCAAGTGATATTATGGGTGGGCGATATACTGGTAGCCACGATTAACCGGTATAAATTTATCAACCATTAAAGATTTTGGACTATTGTCTCTATCGTGGTGACACACTCATGCGATGTTGCTGTGCTACGTGGTCACGAAAACATATCGTTAGCACATATTTTTAATAAGTCTGGGACGATAAAAAGATGCATCGTGATTTGTGGATCGATTCAGAGATTTTGTGAATGCATCGCGATTCTCTCTTGAATCGATTCTGAGCTTAGTTTTTAACAGTAGATGGCACTCTAGGCTAGTTTTTAGCCACACACTTAAATGCTCACGAAGAAGAGTGCTTGTACATTTGGTTGTAGTCTCAGCCTCAGACGTCACGCCCACGGACCGCTGGCTAAACATCTGATGCATACAGCACACTTAGCTGGAAATACTTCAGGAGTTTCTAAGTCGTCATCGGATTGGTTAGATTATACAGGATTTCCGGGAGATGTGTGTGTCACGTTCTTTAACGTTCCACGTGGAAACAAAAATGCTGTGGCGCCAAACCCCCTCATGAAAGAAGAAAGCCGTCGTGTTTACAACTGTGACAACGAGCGCTTATCAGGATCAACTAAACGCTGGATTTTCAAAAGTATATGAAAAATTTTAAGTTCACGGAATAGAATCTTTAAAATATGTCAGAGAGTTTTACACACCGGTCTGTTATTGTGGCAACATTTCCACGCCCCTAAACATGACGCGGCACAAAATGAAACGTGATTGCCTTACCTGTCAAGTCATATGCCCTCTTGGGCAGGCCTTGGCCATTCAAAGCAACCAAAGTTCCCAAACCTTCTGCCGTCAGTCTGAAGGTCTGGCTACACGAGACCAATTCGGTTGAGTCATGCAAGTGGTTAAATGTACTTGCACCTCATCTTTTATGTTTTTATGACGTGAGATTAATGTAAACCCAGCCCACTGTGAACACTCTTGTAATTCGCTTCAACCTTTTTGAACTTTACGAATGATTATTTTAGGTTCAAGTGGTGCATGTGAAAGAAAGCAGATTACGGCTGTTTCTAAAGCATGCAGTGCCATCTGCTGTTAAAAAGTTTAGAAACGATTCAAGAGAGAATCGCGATGCATTCGCAAAATCTCAGAATCGATGCAGAATCATTTCTCGATTCACAATGTATCCATTTTTTGCAGTTTAAAAGCAAGTGATTTTAAGCCTTTGAAATGCAATCAGCAGTGAAAGAGAACTCATTTCGCTATATGCACGCGCTGTCTGAGAGACTGTGAGTTATTTTTGCTGCTTTATAGGACTTATACAGTTAAATACACAGACTTTTATGTGTCAAAATGCCAGTCTCTGCAAGTATCCTCATAAACACAGTAATTTAGGTCTGAAGTAAAAGCATACAGCTGGGAAAGAAAACACTTGTGTAACAGTATATTGGATCCGGGCAGCTCTTGAAGTTATAGCAGTCTAATATTCCTGCTGTTTGTCATTCATGTTAATCAAACAACAAATATCTCTCACTGCTCTTGACTAAATCACTTTTGTAACTTTAATAAGAAGAAATATATATTTAATTTACACAGTGAAGAGTATGCAGTGTTTTATACATTTGATTTCTTTACAATGTATGTACCATTGCTTATTTATTTGTTCTACTGTAGTTTTTTGTCCCATTTCTTAGTCTTATTTAATCACTGACTGTTTACTTCTCTTCAGTGAGCTTGAGTGTTTTTTTTAGGCTAGTATTAGTTTTTTGTGGTATTGACAGTGGTGACAAGAATTATGAAATTTCTCTGTTATCAAAAATGTTAATATCATAAAGACCTTATTTAAGCAAAAATAACTATATTGTGATATGTATAGTTATCATGAAGTAAAATTACTCATATCGTGATATAAGATTTTGCTCATATCGCATGTATACTAAATTTCTCCAAATCTGTTCCCATGAAGAAACAAACTCATCTACATCTTGGATGGCCTGAGGATCAGTCATATTTTCAAAATTTTCCTTTAAACATCGCCCATAAAATGTAACACAGAGTAAGAGAATTAAACAAAACACATTAAATTTAAACATTAAACTTAAATTTGGATTTTCCGCTTGTTTCCACTCTTACTCAAATAATTAAACACTTAAACCCATTTAGGCAGCTGAATATCTGACCATTTCTATGGGTATATATAATCAAGCACATTTGGATCACAGCTTTAGGACTTACATGATGAGGCAATTTGCTAACAAGCCACACTCACACTATTCACAGTTCACATAATTAATGCTTTTTAAAGGAAACACGAGCCATTCTTTCTTGGTTTTATGCTAGCAGCAATTTTCAATTTACTAGTCTGCTATTTCTCAGAATCAAATATTGACACCGCAATCATTATTACATTTAAATCAGGCTAAAAATGTTTTTCTTAAAACTGATGTTTTAGTAATCGCAGTGCATGCAAAATGCACTCGGGTTTCTGCTTACAGTCAAAACTGCGGACCACATACTGAACTAATTAAGTACACAGAGCACCGCCAGTATTAACGGTACTGGCCTGAAATTACTACTTAACCACTGATGCATAACAACAAAAGAAGAGTTTTTGAAGAACATTGGACCCCACTGACTTTAAGTTATGGACAAAAAAAATACATATTTTAATCTTCTTTTGTGTGCCACAGAATAAAAGAAAGCCATCAAGGTTTGAAATGACATTAGCTTAGTAAATGATGAGAGAATTTTCATTTTTGGGTGAAACTCTGAAGCTCTGCATTTTTGTCTGTTGATTGTGGGTAGTGAGAAATTTAAGAGGCTCCATTCTGTCACTATGCAAACTGGAGCATATTAAATGCTTAACGTGGACGCGGCTACAGCATTGCTTTGAATATTCATGCTATGAATATTCATGCATTAAAGCACAACAGTGACCCAAATGCATCAGTTCTAAAGGTGACACCATCAATATTTAGACTTCCTTTTGCCATGGCACATTTCACTTATAAATTTTTGTTTCTTATTTCACATTCATTCAAGATAAGACATCATGTGTTCTTCAGCATAGCTGAACATAAGAATAATTCATGAGCAGTTATGTGTCTTATTTAATCTAGTCATTGCTTTAATACAATGCTTCAATGAAGAGACAAGCCTCATTATCATTATTCTGTTGCCATGGTTTCCTCCTCTAGGCTGTTTTGGAAGCAGCAAAAATTAGTTAATAATAAATTCAGTTATTGGTTTTCTGAATCATTGATCAGTGTAACAGTTTTTTTTTTTTTTTTTACCAGAAATTGTAAAACATTTATAGAATAAAAGGATGATTGTTAAAACCAAGGCTGTACTTCTTTGATCAAAAATACTTTGAAAGCAGTAATATTGTGACATATTGTTATAATTTAAAATCACTGTTTTGTTTTCTATTTAAATATATTTATTCCTGTGCATCAGCAAAAGCTGTATTTTCAGCATCATTACTGCAGTTTTCAGTGTCACATGATCCTTCAGAAATCATTGTAATATGCTGATTTGGTGCTTAAGAAACATTTATTATTATTATTATTATCAATGTTGAAAACATTGTTTTTGTTTCTTAATATTTTTGTGGAGACCATGATACACTACCATTCAAAAAAAAAAAAAAAAAAGAAGAAATTAATGCTTTCATTCATCAATGATGTATTAAATTGATCAAACGTGACAGTCGTGACAGTACTAATTTTATAAAATATTTATATTTTAAATAAATGCTTTTCTTCTGAAATTTCTATTCATTCTATTCATC
>NW_015664758.1:252567-254051 GCF_001515625.1 Sinocyclocheilus rhinocerous
TCAGTGTCACATGATCCTTCAGAAATCATTGTAATATGCTGATTTGGTGCTTAAGAAACATTTATTATTATTATTATTATCAATGTTGAAAACATTGTTTTTGTTTCTTAATATTTTTGTGGAGACCATGATACACTACCATTCAAAAAAAAAAAAAAAAAAGAAGAAATTAATGCTTTCATTCATCAATGATGTATTAAATTGATCAAACGTGACAGTAAATGCATTTCTAATTTTATAAAATATTTATATTTTAAATAAATGCTTTTCTTCTGAAATTTCTATTCATCAAAGGATCCTAAAAAATGCATTGTGATTTCCTCAAAAACTATAAGCAACACAGATAAGAAAAAGATGATTATTAATAATTGAGTACCAAATTGAGCACCAAATCAGCATATTAGAATGTTTTCTGAAGGATCATGTGATACTGAAGACTGGAGTAATTAGAGGTGTGCCGAAGCCAAATACCTTATTCAGAAAGCAACCCTCTACATTGCGAGTAAATCACTCGCAAATGCGACTAAATCTTACTGGTATAGGGGTGGGTTTAGATTAAAAAGTGTATAACTATCTGTATATAAAAACAATAGAAGTCTATGTAATGTCCCCATTTAGATAGCTAAGTAAACGTGTGTGTATGTGTGTGTGTGTAAAATAGTCTGGCGAGTAAACAAAAAAATTTACTAGCCAATGGTGATTATATTGCCAAGGTGTGCATAGAGGGTTGGAAAGGCACAGATAATGTCTTCAAAAAAGAATATCGGATAACGAATAATTCTGCACGAATATTTGGCTGAGGCTGGCACAGTCTGGTGTTTGCTAAATAACAGGTGAGCCAGGGGATCAGCGCAAGTGTAATATTAACTAAAATAATAGTTCTACTATTTGTGTATATGAATGGAATAAGCACAGCGATCGCCAGTCAAACTGCTGCTTTGCCGTCTCTGCACGTCTCCGTCTCTCAAAAACCAAACCAGTTCTCTGTCAAGAATAGGCTAATAATCAACTTAGATACAGACACATTTTCTATTAGGCCTACATGTTTGCTTCTTTATCTTTTGCTCGTTTGTTTAGTGAAGTTCAAAAAAAGGCTAGAGCCCTGCACGGGCCTCAAATATAGGCCCTTGTCCGACAGCTCATCAGAATTCTTGGCCCGAGTCCGACTCCAGACCGTCTTTTTCCCCCCTTCTCCCAAAACAGCTTATACTACTGTTTCAGCTATTAAAATAGTTCAGTTTTGTATGAAATGTCAAAGTGATTATATTTCGTTTAGTTTTTTTTATTAAAGGGGTCATATGATGCGATTTCAATTTTTCCTTTCTCTTTGGAGTGTTACAAGCTCTTGGTGCATAAAGAAGATATAACGATCAAGCGGCCAGCGGCAGACAGTAAGTTGATCATGGCATATCAATTTAGCCTTCTCAAATCATCACGACTTGCCTAAAATAAAATCTATAGATATAAAACAGTTCAAGCATATC
>NW_015664758.1:254742-255671 GCF_001515625.1 Sinocyclocheilus rhinocerous
AAGCGGCCAGCGGCAGACAGTGAGTTGATCTTAGCCTATGTTTGATCAATTTAGCCTTCTCAAATAATCACGACTTGCCTAAAATAAAATCTATAGATATAAAACAGTTCAAGCATATCGCAATGTTAGTTTAAATGTTAAACCTATATAAATGTGCGCTATTAGACGCATATCTAATCGTCTGTGCGGAAAGCTAAAGTGCGCTTTACAGGACATGGAGGCGCCGGCGCGATCACTTGCATTGGAAACAACTTAAAATATGCCGTCATTTTTGCTCATAAAGGTAAGAGTAATACATCACTCGGAACTGTAAAGGGTCTACTTTTATTTGTGTGCACTCACAATATCAACAAAACGTTGTGCTTTTATAAAATAAAGAAAACAAACAGGATGCGCTTTCTGCCGTCTCGGTCTTAAACAGGAGCGCTTCACAAAAATGAACCAAAACTCAGCAAATACATGCCTCGCAGACATGATAAAGATATCAATAGAAAGCTTTAAATTACTGCTTAACGAAATAAAACAAATTGAAAACAAAAACTCTTTCGTAAAGATGCATTTCTCTCTAAAGGCTCGTCCAGTGAGGAGATGGCGAGTCAGGATCGTCATCTTCATCTTTGCGACACGGACTTTTAATAAATAATATTAAATTAATAATATTATTTATTAAACTGATTAATAAATAATTAAAATATCTCCTTACTATTTCCCCCAACACATTCATGGTAATTACTTTTGCTTGGGCTTTGCGGCACGCTTTAGCCTATTGCGTGCGTTTTTTGCTGTCATGTGCAAGGATATGTTTGCAGATTCTGCACTGCACATGACCAACTGACTCACTGTTTGCCGTGGTAATCAAATCAAAACTCTTCCAAAATGCAGCTTTTCCCGAAGCATTGGGAACTTTTGGTAACTCCACGATCCAACTT
>NW_015664758.1:255711-273001 GCF_001515625.1 Sinocyclocheilus rhinocerous
CCCCCCGACACATTCATGGTAATTACTTTTGCTTGGGCTTTGCGGCACGCTTTAGCCTATTGCGTGCGTTTTTTGCTGTCATGTGCAAGGATATGTTTGCAGATTCTGCACTGCACATGACCAACTGACTCACTGTTTGCCGTGGTAATCAAATCAAAACTCTTCCAAAATGCAGCTTTTCCCGAAGCATTGGGAACTTTTAGTAACTCCCCACGCTCCAAATTCTCCCTTATGCTCTGCATGGTCAGCTGTCACCTGTATGCTAATGTGTGCGTATATGCGTTGCGTATTGCATAGGCGATGTATAATATTTATAATATAATCAATATAACAATATTTCATACAGTAGGTACATTGTGTACATATGGGCACAATAAAAGGAGAGAAGCTAAATGAGCCCGAGTTCGACCCGAGCCCAATCTGTAAAAAATAAATAAAAATGGCCCGAGCCCGGCCCGAATGGACTCAGCATGCCGGGACCCGACGGGCTTGCAGGCCTCTGAAAAAGACTCGCTTAAAGAGTGCTGCGTAATGAAAATGTGTGCCTTGAATTAATTTAGTCTTATTCAAATGATCACTAAACGTTTGTCATGAAATCTCTCTGCTTGTATGATAAATGTATTTTTATAAATTATAAATTTTATATTTTAGAACACTGAATAAAGGGGATGGGGGGGCAAATAGTTTCTTCCATACTTTTCCAGACCTGAAAATTAAAAGCTAAAGGAAAGCATGTTGTTTTACATAAACCTCTAAAATTACAACGCAGTAACAAGTGTGTGAAGTAAATGAGTGTAAACTCTATGAATGAATTAAGCGCACATAAAATAGCAGTGTTGCAGTTGCCTTTTTCCATGAATTTCCTGGAAATTACTTAAATTAATTTCCATATTTCTAAACTGCGAAGGAACCTTTACTGTTTTAATTAGAAGATATTAAATATTTATTTACCAGATCACGAAAAGTCCCCAAGCTGGGACTCGAACTCCCGTTCCCCGAAGCACAACCGCACTGCATTTCCAAACAATATAATTCTATCTATCTATCATTTTATTTATTTGTTTGTTTGTTTGTGGTCAAAATCGGCTCCGACTGTTAGAAGTTATTTAAATAAATGTTATAATCATAAAAAAGTAATTATTTTAGTTAAACATGGCATATTTGTTCAGTGATAACTACGAAAAAAATATAGGCTGTAAAACCATAGACATAATGGCCTTATCATGTAACTCTATGAAGTTCCGGTTCAAGCCCCGCCTACTTCCGGTTTTATCCGAATAGAGATACAGATACGAATAATTTTGTGATTGTTACAAATACAAATACAGATACAAATACTGGCTTCCCTGCACACCCCTAGGAGAAATGATGCTGAAAATTCAGCTTCACCATCACGCAAATAAATTCCATTTTAAAATATATTCAAATAGAAAATATTTAATGATTTTACTAATCAAAAAAGCAGTTTTGCTGTTTCATCACTAGACTCATTAACAAGCCACAAGCTTACACACAGCAGTCAACCTGACTCCCAACAAAGGGCCATAACATCCCTCAGGCTTCACGTTGTTCCTGAAGAAATGCACAGTGGCTGGGTTCATTGCTCCCGGTAAATATCTTAGCAAGTGCTAACATATATTGTTAGACTGTTACATTGAAATTACACTTCCTTCTTGGGTGTAAATGTCTGCTGCTTTTGCTTATTAATGTTCGCAAAGATGTATTTAAGATGACAAGATTAATGAATTTCCTTGTGTGTTTTTGTTTTTACTATCATGTTTTTTAAGCTGATCATAAGCCTGGTGACATTTTAGGGAAATCAGCTGGAAAGTGAACACAAGGTTGAGAAAGTCATGTCTGCATTGGGCGGTAAAAGACTCTGTCTTACAGTTGTCAATTGTCTGAGCCCATTGTCAACAAAATTGTTGGTTCCAAACAAACTGTCATGCAAGGCCAAACATCACAGATGGATCACAACAACCTCCAGTCCATTGTGAACAAATAGCACATTTTCTAAAAAAGAACACCAGCAAATATTAAATGCTGAAATCCATTTTACCCGCATTTTGCACTGTTTACAATTTCAGACCACATTGTTTTAGCACCCTAAAAGTTAACAAAAGGAATTATCAGCTAACAGTAACTTTTTTGAAGTTACTATTTCAAGAGACACATATTTTGACCTAGCAACGTCAGATCCTGAATCCGTGAATAAAACATATTCTATAATAACCCTATCTGGAGAAGTGGTGTTTACGAGATGTCGTATAAGTCACACAATATTGACCCATGCGAAGACCCACATTTTTGCATGTTCCGCAAGACCCCCCTTTCCATTAAACATATTTTATTGAACTGTCCCAGTTTTAATGCAATTAGAAAACATTTTTATAAAGTACCTGGAAAGATTTTTTTTAATTTATTTTTTTATCATATGTTAATAAAAAAAAAAATCTTGTATAATTTTATCTGTTGTATTTTTGTGTTTATTTGGTTTTATTTTGTGTAAATCTTGTATTATTTCAACCCAGTTTTTGCCATGAAGATCTTTAGATGCTGAAATGGCAATAAAAATAAATAACCAACTTACTAACTAACTAAACTTATCTGGAGTGAAAACATATGTTTGCACTGAAAAGAATTACCCAGCTAAGAGGAAACGTTCTTTGTCAACAGTTCTGGAAAGGTTCTCTCAGTTATGAGTTATGAACAAACCTTGCATTCCAAAAATATTACTAGATTTGTTCAAATATATCTGGTCTTTAATAACATTATTAAAATGTTAGCACACAAAATGTTATTCATATGTTGATCGTGGAACATTTTTTCGGAAACATTTTAGTTGGACGTTAGTTTTTTTTTCTTCTTCTTTTTTTTAATAAAAGTTACTACTTACGGATTGTTTCAGATCGTTCAGGGAACATTCAAAAGCACCAACACCAAACTCAATCCTAAACCTACCTTGTAGTATTAGCGAATGTAAAAGTGATATAAAAATGTTGTCAGAGTTATACTCCCTCTAGTGTTAATTTCAACTAGAAACTGCAGCGATTCGTTTCTTTCAGTTTTGCAGAAATGTAGGTAGATGCACGTATTTCCAATGAGACTACAAGTTTAAGTATAGTGACAGAACCTAATATTATGCCTTTTTCATATTCGAATTGTAGCCTACAATTCACATCTCTTTGGAATAATGCACAAGCTGTTTCAAGTTAAATTCCCAAGTTGCAGACTTAAAGTGGAAGCCATTGGCAAAGAGTGTAAAAACATCAGTTAGTTATGCTATTAAATAAGTCTATATTGAACAAGTTGCAGAGATTCAGCATTACTTTGTGTATTTAAATGGTCAATAAGAGAAATCTCGCTCTGTTGAAAGATTGATTTCTAAATCCCGTTTGCCTTGATGACTGCAGTCTTAGCTGTATTGTGAATAGAAGGAAAGCTCAGGCAGGTACAGTACAGCTATACTTAACCCGACTTCACCCTGCTGTAGTCCTACATGGTAATTGATGCTATTTGTATGCTGCTGTCGGCGGTTAGAAACCATACACATTATGGAAGGACCATTAAGTTGTCGGAGCTTGTCAAAAGAAAATACATCTGTCCGTAATGGTAGACAGACTCCAGTATGATACAGGAAGGGGCTACTGACGAATACAAAGGGAAAAGAATAGCATGAGGGGAAAACTAATTTGGATTAGCGGAAAATCTAAAACTGTAGATCTTATTTTGAAGCCACACAGCAACAGAATTATTCCTGCATATCTCCTAGCAACCGCTGGTTCATTTTGTTCCTTCTTTGTGCTGCAATCATTAGGGTCTTAATTCCTGTAGATTGTGAGGCTTGTATTGACGATGCATTAGTTGTATCATAATATTATTGTATTATGACAAAATTACCATAATGGGAACAAAGTAATAACTTGCCTAATGGAAATACTTAATGGAAATAAACATCTTGTGTCAAACCAGGAACCAGACTTCCATTTATTTGTCATGCATGACTTTACCGACTCTACTTACTGTGAAATATCTAGTCACAGACTTGTTCTGATAATCATAACTGGATTGGCAAAAACTTCAATCAAACCTGTTTACAATAAGTGCATATAAAAAGACAAATGAACCAGGATTATCAAAATCACAAAGGCTTTCTTCAGACAGGCAGAAAAAATCTATAGATTTGCTAGCTCCGCTTTTTTGTAATCTAAATAGGCTTGAAAGGAGTTGCACTAGGTTTTTACATCATGTGGGGCACAAAATGGCAGCAATTGTATTCATATGAAAAAAGAAAGTGATACTTAGAGATATGAAAATAACAGCGGTATGTTGCCATGGAAAAATATAAAAAATTTAGATTGTGATGCATTTTTTTGACCGATCAGAAGAATAATTTAAATAATAATAATATTCATAAGTAATAAAATATTCACAAATAATACAATTATTCATATTAGGGGTGTGTGATAATGACAAAAAATGATATCTTGATATTGTCGATAACGATAATTAGACAATATTTTGCTGAGTGTGTTATTGTGCTGGTACTTTGACAGGATTAGGACTGCCAAATAAGACGACAAAATGGAGAATTATATAAAGAATATCATGACCGCATATGATGAAAGTCAATGGGGACTGGGGCTGTTGAGCTTCAAAGTTTAATTACTTTAATTAATTTCAGTCTGTTCCTCACACAAAATTGCAGTTTTAGTTAAGAAAACTTAAAATATAGCACACAAGTCGACAAGTGTATAAACAAAAAGGTGGAAACATAAAAGACTAACATTGCAATTACTAAATTTAAAAACACAAAACCATGAGGATTTTTCCGTTTGACTCTAAAACAAATCGCACGCTCCTGAATTGACTCATTTGTAGCACCACACCTGCTTCTGTTTAATATGCGCTACAATGAGAACTTGAACGGCCTTGTGCGTTTCAATTAGCTAAGAGTAGAGAGGATGTTCGAGTTTGAGTTTGTTATTTTACTCTGCACAGATAATCAATAGTGTCATCGCACTGTAAACTTTAACCTTGATTTTCTAGCCATTGGCTTGTCCATTAGCTAGAATGTGCTCTGCACCTGTAATGATGTTATTAGTGCCTTTATGAGTCTGTGATCATTTAGCTGTATAGGCATTTATTTAGATGTAGAATCAATGAAATTTTGTAATTCATTAAAATAAGAGGCTTGAGGGAGTGGGTGTTATGCATATTTGCACATCCCATAATTAAAGCTGATATAGTGTATATATAGGCTATAATGAGGGTGTTATGTAAGTGAATGCATTGTGTGCTTGTCCTGCCCTTCTGCACATTATCTGATGTGTCTCACAACACTGAATTATGAGCAAAAACTGGATGTCTGACAGACGGACAGTCTAAGACGACGAGAGACGACAGACGCTAAAATCACTGCGAGCTTCACGCGCTTCAGTATGTGTGTAGTAAACAAAACCACGCGTCTGCGCCATTCATTAACACAGAGACACGCAGAACATGCAGGATTCATGTGTAAATAGTCTTTTTGTGGCTTAATATTTACTAGTCCATATTCAAGTGATTACTTTTGATTAATTCATTTAAAGTTTGACAAATTCCATGACATACCACGTTATACAGCAAATTCCGCTTTTATGACTGGATTCTGTGATTCCGTCCGAGTTTTCCGCATCGCGGAAATCATAGGGCCCTACCTGTGTGCGCGCGCATGTGTGTGTGTGTGTGTGCGCACAACGGTGCGGAACTCTGCCGTGCGCGATACAGAGACCTAGACCTAGAAGCTCCCGCGTCCTGTGACGCATGAGTCAACCAAAGCATTCCAGCGGGTGTGGTTTTTTTGCCAGCCGTCTGGTCTCACTCCATCGCCGGTTGACAATTGCGAGGTCCTTCTCCACGGTCTGTCGCCAGTTCATCTTGGGTCGTTCTTTTTTTCTCTGGCCTGCTGGCATCCAGTCTAATACTTGGCGAGCCAGTCTGTGGGAGGGGAATCACAGTGCATGACCTAGCCACTGAAGGCGCCGTTTGCAGATTGTATCTGATACCGGTGAAAGGCCTGACTTCTTGATTTTTCACGAAGTCATTCCATTTGATTCCAAAGATTTTCCTTAAGCATTTGGTTTCAAAAGCACCCAATTTTGTCTCTTGGGAAGTCTTTAACTGCCAAGTTTCGCTGCTGTAAAGGACTGTGGACAGCACATTGAACTTATAAAAGCGTAACTTGTTTTTGAGCGTGATTTTCCTGCTTTGCCATATTTTCTTCAGCTGATTAAAGGCTGCTGCAGCTTTTCCTATGCGGCAATTAAGTTCCTGATCGATGTCCGCGGGGAGCTGCCAAGATAGGTAAAATTATCTACCTCTTCTACCCTGTTGTTGTCTATGAAGACCTCTCTTGGGATTGGGTGGTCGCCTTGTAGCATGTTCTTGGTCTTCTTTCCATTGATGGTCAGGCCGATGTTGTTAGCATAACTGCTGATGTTGTCCACAAGTATCTGTAGATCCTGAGTGTTGTTTGCTAATGCAGCTATCATCAGCAAAGTCTAGGTCTGACAGATTTTGTCCCTCCAGCCATTCTATCCCCTTGCCAGTTGTTGCATTCCTCATCACCCAATCAATGGCGATCGCGAACAGTATCGGGGACAGGATACATCCTTGCCTTACACCGGTCACCACCTCAAACCAGTCACTATATCCATCTTCAGTCCTCACTCTGCATTTGGAGGTGTTGTAGATCTGTTCAATGGCCCCTACGACTTTTGATGGAATGCCGTAGGCAAGCAGAATCTTCCAGAGTGATGGCCTGTGCACGCTATCGAACGCTTTGGAGAAGTCGATGAAGCTGACTGCAAGAGGTACCTGGAGTTCTCCACACTTCTCAACAATTCTCCGCAGCGTGAAAATTTGTTCCGTGCAAGAGCGTTTTGGCCGGAAACCTGCCTGTTTTTCACGCAGCTCAGAGTCTACATTGTCTCGTATTCTATTGAGGATGACCCTGCAATAGACTTTTCCAGGAATTGAGAGCAGAGTGACCCCCCTCCAGTTATCACACTCCACCAGGTTGCCTTTCTTCGGAATGCACACCACCTCACCATTCTTCCAATCCTCTGGTACGACGCCTGAGTTCCACACCTGGTTGAACAGACTGCACATCCAGGTGATCACACTCTCACCGCCAGCCTTCAGCATCTCGGCTGTTATGCCGTCGTGCCCTGGAGACTTGTTGTTCTTGAGACTGGAGATGGCCTTGCGTATTTCATCCTCTGAGAAGTCAGATGTATCGATGGGAAGTACCTGAAGTGGGTCTTCCACAGTGACAGGGCATGCTGGTTCCAGTCTATTAAGGACCTCTTTGAAGTGTTCAGTCCACCTCGCCAACTTGTCCTTTCTTTGCTTTCACTGGTCCTGACCCTGTTTTCACCGTGCCACAGATCTTCTTGGCGATCTGGTAGACCGTGCGCATGTCATTACGACTAGCTGCTTCTTGGGCTTCCTCAGCTTGTCTGTCCAGTCACTCTCGCTTGTCCCTCTGTGCACTGCTTTTTACTGCCTTGTCCATCTTGATGTATTCCTGGTTGGCATCCTCGCCATTAGATGGACTAAACCTTCTCTGATGTATTGCTTTCCTCTCTGCTATCAGCTCCCAGATCCGGTCACTGATTCAGGTCTCCTTGAGAGACTTCTCGTGGCCAAGGATCTCTTCCACGGCAGCTGACATGGCATCTTTTAGCTGGTCCCACCAATCCAACGATCCCGGCACCGGATCAGTCAGTGCTGAGAATCTGTTGCTTAGGAACAACTGGAACTGGGCACCTGTTACTGCATCATTTAGTTGCTTGTGTCGTACCGCTGGGGCTTGGAGTCTTTCTTTTTCCACTTCAGCTTGACTTTGAACTTTGCTATGGCCAAATGATGGTCACTGCAGATATCGGCTCCGTGGTAGACACAGACGTCTTGCAAGCAGAGTGTTCGCCATCTTGGGCCAATAGCAATGTGGTCAATCTGAGTCTGGGTTTTGTGGTCATTAGATGTCCACGTTATCTTGTGTATGTCTTTATGTTTGAATAATGTCGAACCGACCTTCACTTTGTTCATGGCACAGAACTGCACCAACCGATCACCGTTGTCTGTACGCTTGCCATACCCATGTGGGCCCAGGACCTCTTCAATGCCGGATCGATCTTCACCAACCTGTGCGTTGAGGTCTCCCATGACCAATAGAATGTCATGACGTGGCACTTTATTCAGTAGGTCTTGCCATTGCTGGTAGAAGATTTCCTTCTCTGTGTTGATACAGAGAGCAGAGTGTAATTGTAAATGCAAGACCATGTAGAGACAGAAATGACATGCCGTCGTGTAAATAAGATAAATAACATAAGGTTAAGTTTGTTTAATCAAAGAACAAGGTATAGACATGTTCTGTAGGAAAGGTAACCTTAAATGATTTCTGTTGCGATCTGGCACTATATAGAAAATAAAATTATATAAAATTAACTTGACCTTCAAGGGGCCTCACCCTAATATGGCAGGGGAAACATGGGCTGCTACCAATCAAATAAAATCAGTATCAACTAAATTTGTGTTTACAATGCAGGGGTGGCACAGAATCTACATCTGAAGTGGAATTTAGATGCATTTACAGAGACCGTTTAATGCAGGACATGAATGCAGTTAACCTGCAGTTACAAATGCATAAATAATGTTTTGATGTTTAACAAAACGTTGAATGTTGATTTTTGAAATCATTTGGGGAAAAAAGAGGAAAAACAACAACAAAAACAAGAACTGTTGTGTCTAAAATGTAAGTCACTTATCAGATGATATAAATATAAAAGACACATAAAAGTCATACAGAGGCATTTTTGCCCACTTATCTTGCTTTTTGGGGGAATTCTAAATGTGTTTTAATAGACTAAATCACAGTGAAAGCGTGAACTCAAAATGTACTGTCCAACATACATCATGTAGCGTGTGCCCTCCGGGTGTGTTTTTGCGATATACTTGATAATGTCAAATTGCATATAGTTTAAACAACAATTACGATATTATCATAGACGATATATATCGCACATCCCAAATTCATATAACCATAATATTCATTGACCCTCATGCTGAATTTTCTTTTTCCCAAAAATGCTAATGTAATGGACAAAAATCTATTGACTTTGCTCACACAGGGTATACCAACTACCAAAAACATTTTTTGACAAGTTTTGTACTTTTTTTCTCCCCCACCTGTTTTTTCCACTTGTGGTGTTCCTTGTCAAAAATGATTGGCCTTCATAAAAATAGTTTACAAATTTTTCGTTATGCTATTTTATTACCAAATATTGGATTTGATCTTTTTTATCTTTAACGTGTTTTCTTTTAGTTTGGACATGTTTTGTATTTTTTTGGACCTGACTGATTGTAGGCCTCAATGATCTGAACTTACCCATCTCAGTTTTGGAGTGAACATTGCCAAAATTATCCACAGAAATACATAAAAAAAAGATTCAAAAGAATAGTAGAAATATTAATTTACTTAATACTGCCTAGGTATTCTAAACAAACAAATAGAGAATGTCTAAAGTCAGATCAGGTTAATGGCTTGTTGTTGTGTAAAACCTTTCAGAGAAAGTGGTAGTGAGGGCTGAACTGTAAAATGACCTTGACGTTGACCACACCACAGGAGAAAGCGGTTTCATGTTGCCTCCATAACAATGAATTAAGAACTCCTAGAGGTCGCGCAACAGCATGATGCCTTCAGTACTATGTATGCACGTATCCATAGACAGATACATTTATATAGATGCAGTTTTACTTTCAAAGTTATCTGACAGTTTAAAAACTGCAAACTGTTTAATCAGAGACAAGCACCATCTGTGAGCAAAAAAAGAAAATTACCTGATTAAATACAAATGGAGATTTCACTTGGGGGGAATTTTTTTTTTTCTTTTTTAGTGAGACAGGTATGTATAGTGCTGAGTTCAGCCTTCAGTCCATCTGCAGTGCTCCTCCTGAGGTGTTACTCCCTTGTGTTAGTGAACTGCTGCTCCTCAAGTGGCTCCGCTGGAGGGTTCTGGCCCCGATGACTCATGCCATCTGTTAGCAGCTCTTGTACGATCACACTTCTGTGTTCCTTCCAATAAGCAGAAAGGTGAAGATTGTCTTTTTTTATCTTTTTGGTTTTAAATGAGTTTGTTTTCCAGATGGTTTTCAATTTAATTTACTTTTAACAAAGCATCAAGTTTACGTAACTCTGTTTTAATTTGTTGGATTGGATTTGAGTTTTTCCAATTACTTTTGCTTCTGTGCTCATTAAATACTTTTATATATACACCTATCATTTTCTTAGGTACAAAAAATATATTAAAGACATTGTTAAACATTATAAATTCTACTGACTGCTGTTGAGCTTTAGCCATAAAAATACTTAAAATTACATGAAACAGATTGGAATAACTTAATTATCTTGTGATTTTATTAAGTAATTTGTCATTCACAGTTACTGTACAGAATCAATCATGTCAAAACATTTCTTTACTAATGTTAATTAACCTATTTCAGTGGCACAAAGAGATCTTGTTTGAACACATATAACCACACAAAACATCATAAAACATTTACAATTTTCTGCTCATGTGGCACAAAATTTGATGTATATACAATGTTGATCTTTGATGTGGCTAAAGTTTCAATACAGTTTTTTTTTTCTTCACAAAGTCTAATTTCCTCATTTTCCAGAATTCAGCTGGTTTGATGTTAAGTCAGAAAGCAGCTTATTGATGATATGTGATTTGTCTCTTTATGTTCGGTTTACTTGATTTGAACCATTTTGGACTGGATAATTTAACCAATTAAGACAAACAGGCAAGTGCTGCCGTACAAGCCTAAATGGCCTTTCATGTGTCTGTATTGGATATTAAACTTATATGCGAAGCAAGCAAAGGTTTACTGGACCACAATTACTTTTATCTGGGATTTCATTCTTGCGTAAAGTATTTAGCCAGTCTGCTTTGTGTCTGTGTACTCTTAAACATGACTCATATTATATAAACCTCATTAGAAAGAGATGTATTTGACGTTGCAGCTCCAGTGATTTTGCAGCGGTGCTTTGATGATCCAGAGAAACACTCAGAAGAACCTACAGAAAGAGTACTACCACCAATGTCCAAAACATTACAAAGGTAAGGCCCTTCTAAATATTTCAGTGTTTCAGTAAATATTTCAGTGTTAAGTCACTGTACTATTAAAACTTTACAGCCGTGAAGCGAGGTTTTGAAATGCAGCTCCACGCGCAGTGTGAAGTACGCTAAAGTTGTAACGTTCCTCCTACAGCAGTTGTCTTGATGATTCATGTTTTTGACATTGCAATGAAATAATTATATCTGTCTAGACGCTATTAAATTATTAATAAAAATTTTATTTAAAACAGATGTAAGTCTGTAAGTATTGTACTTTTACACCCAGTGTTTCCGTGGCCTATTATTTATAAATCTTAAACAAAATCCTTATCAGTTCAGAAGTTTCCAGTCAACCGTCAACCGCTCTATGTTTGTGTTCTGTCAAAAAGTACCACTAAATGTTTTCTGTATATTTGAATGTATTTTCTATCCACTTTTGAGTGGTGTGTAGCTTTTGAGATAAAAAAATAATAGCATATTCTTATTGGTTTTCAGATTGTATTTTCTCTAGACAAGGAAGGCAGTGCCAAAATTTCAGGCGAGGCAATAATTGACAGTGCAAAAACAAAATAAATCCCAAAAATATAAGACTTGCATGAGTAATGTATAAAGCGGGTATTTTCAAACTTTTTGATGCCAAGGACCCCTGAAAACCAGGATGCACTTGCAAGGCAAACCTTCCTAAAATGTGAAAGCAGTTATGCAATTTCAGACACACTTATATTGCATGAGAAAAACAGTCAGCTTGATATAAAGATTTTAAAATGATAAATAGTCAACAAAAAATTAAAATTATATAAAATATCTACTTTGTACTAAGCAATCCTTTTTTAAATGCAAAATAATGTATAGCATATTATAAATACTGTTTCAGTTGTACTAAGCAATCCTTTTTTTTAAAAATGCAAAATAATGTATAGCATATTAGAAATACTGTTCCAGTGCAACTTTCAGGTGTCATTGTTACACGTTACATGTACTTACTATTATAATCACAATAAATTATGCATAATTACATGCAAGTAACCCTAAGCCAAACCCTAATCCTAACCCTAACCATATACATTTACCACACTTAAAAGATTCAAATCATCAATCAAATTTTAATATTACACAAAGATAATGCAAGTAAATACAAAATGCAGTTTTTTAAATGATGATTTCATTTATTAAGAGAAAAAAGCTGTCCAAACCTACCTGACCCTACGTGAAAAATTAATTGCCCCCTCCTGTTAAATCATGAAAGAACTGTGATTAACCACATTATTTTAGAAAGCTGAGTTAAATTTCACTAGCCACACGCAGGCCTGATTACTGCCAGACCTGTTGAATCAAGAAATCACTTAAATAGAACCTGTCTGACAAAGTGAAGCATGCTTAAAGAGCAACACATCATGCCGCGATCTAAAGAAATTCAAGAACAGATGAGAAACAAAATAGCTGACATGTATCAGCCTGGAAAGGGTTATGAAGCCATTTCTAAGGCTTTGGGACTCCAGCAAACCACGGTTAGAGCCATTATCCACAAATGGAGAAAGCTTGGAACAGTGGTGAACCTTCCCAGGAATGGCCAGCCTACCAAAATTACTCCAACAGCGCAACGACGACTCATCCAGGAGGTCAAAAAAAGAACCCAGAACAACATCTAAAGAACTGCAGGCCTCACTTGCCTCAATTAAGGTCAGTGTTCATGATTCAACAATAAGAAAGAGACTGGGCAAAAACGGCATCCATGGGAGAGTTCCAAGGCAAAAGCCATTGCTGACCAAAAAGAACACAAAGGCTTGTCTCACATTTGCCAAAAAATATCTTGTTTATCCCCAAGACTTTTGGGCAAATATTCTGTGGACTGATGAGACAAAAGTTGAACTTTTTGGAAGGTGTGTGTCCCGTTACATCTGGCGTAAAACCAACACAGCATTTCATAAAAAGAACATCATACCAACAGTCAAACATGGTGGTGGTAGTGTGATGGTCTGGGGCTGCTTTGCAGCTTCAGGACCTGGATGACTTGCCATAATTGATGGAACCATGAATTCTGCTCTCTATCAGAAAATCCTGAAGGAGAATGTCCGGCCGTCAGTTTGTGACCTCAAGCTCAAGCGCACTTGGTTTATGCAGCAGGACAATGATCCAAAACACACCAGCAAGTCCACCTTTGAATGGCTCAAGAAAAACAAAATTAAGGTTTTGGAATGGCCAAGTCAAAGTCCAGACTTAAATCCGATTGAGATGCTGTGGCATGACCTTAAACAGTCCATTCATGCTCAAAAACCCTCCAATGTGGCTGAATGAAAACAATTCTGCAAAGAAGAGTGGGCCAAAATTCCTGTGAAAGACTCATTGCCATTTATCGCAAACGCTTGATTGCAGTTGTTGCTGCAAAGGGTGGCACAACCAGTTATTAGATTTAGGGGGCAATTACTTTTTCACGTAGTGCCAGGCAGGTTTGGACCGCTTATTTCCCTTAATAAATCAAATCATTATTTCAAAACTGCATTTTGTATTTACTCGGGTTATCTTTGTGTAATATTAAAATTTGTTTGATTATCTGAATCATTCAAGTGTGACAAATACGCAAAAAAAAAAAAATCAGGAAGGGGGCAAAAACTTTTTCACACCACCGTATTAAGTACATGTAGTTAATTAATATTGCTCAGTACTTAAATGTATAATTACACTGTAACAAGGACACCTTAAGATAAAGTGTAACCCAGCTTTTCATATAAATTTATAAAAATGAGGTTTTTATTTGTAATGTTAAAATACTTTTTTTTTCTTCTATAAACATACAAAACATTATAGTATGTGTTGCTTGTTAATAGTTCAAGGTAAACAGTGTTTTATTAACCCCACAACTGTGAAAACATCAAATGAAAAGGGAACATGAAAACAGCCCAGAAAACTCGACTCCATCATTTCAGAATACCGTAAGTCGCTGCTGTTATATACACAGTAGCCTATGTGCCTAATGACAAATTGTCTATTTTAAGGTTTCACTGTTTAGGTCAAAACTCTTAGCCTGCAGAAGCGGAAACGGTCTAGCTTTTCTATTGATCTCCCAAGTTAACAAATCTCATTATCTGTGAAAATGATCTCTGAGATACACAGAGGAGAAAAAAGCTGTGAGCCTTTCTTTCAACATGAGAGGGTTATTTCAAGAGCTGTGTCTGGCTCTGATGAAAACCATTAGACACAGGCCTTGTTAAGTGAAGACATAGTGTTCTGATCATTTATACCATAACAGTATGTGGTCTGCACATATTTAACTAGATTGTCGAGCAACTGCGCTGTGTTATTTTCTAATTTAAATATTGAGGATTTAACTCAATTTGGGCTCCGGTGAACTTTTTTTTTACTGCGAATCTTTTGACAGTATAACAGAGGGTCTGATAACTTTTCAGTTTGTAAATGAAATGTCCGGTGAGTGGCACTAAAAGCATGTTCAATTTTATCCAAAACAGATGAATGTGAATCTTTTATTACATTGTTTGTTGTACTGTCTTGACAGTTTTGAAAGACAATTACATTTATTACTCTATGTAACATGAGTTGAGCAAGTAAGAAGAGACTGCTCTTAGTACTGGCGTTAGTATAGATTCCCACTGAGTAAAACAGCATACATCAAAAGCCAATTAACTGATGGTGTTAACAAAAGCAACTGTGGCATATAAAAGCATTTACTGAAGCAATCATGCAATTTTAACTTGCACCTCAAGTCTTTGTGTTCTTTGTTTCACAGGACTCGTATCTGAACACTGCATCTCAAGTGCAGTGCTGTACCAGGTGAGCTACCAAGCAAGTTTACTCTATCTTAAAAGTCACATGTGGATCTGGTTATATGGTGCAAATATCAAAATGTATTAGTTCATGAATCATGCACTATGGTAAAAGCATTTTGAGGTCATAACATAGTAATGAGCAAGGAGTCATGCAAAAATAAGCATTTTTTCCACAAATAACCTGCCTCGTAATGATAATTTGTGTGAAAAGTAATACAAGTTGTTGTCATTTTACTGGCTCTTTATTTTTGCTAAGTTGTTGGCATTTTACTGTTAATTTATGTTGTAACTTAAGGAAGTATACAAGACTTTGAGAAAAAAGCTCAAGCCCATTAATTATTTTAATGATTACTTATTTACAAAATGGCAAGAAAATTAAAAAAGAATCGGGCATTACATGATATTTCCTTATATGTCCTAGTGTTTTTCCCAAAGATTTGTGGATTTTCTCATTCAAAATATGTGTGTGATTTCACCAGAATCTGAAATACTTCTGTTTCAACTTCTGTCGACAACATGATCCCCTAAGTGACCTCATGCTGGTTGTTTTCTGTCCTATTTCTGGATCACCGCAACACACAAACGTTTGTGCAGTATATTTTGGCTGTAATGGCAATTGATTCTTTTTGACTACAGGAATTGGGTGAACTTTCCAAACACACTCCCCTGAAGTTGTTGGAGGCTTAAAAGAACAATTATATGGCTGATTTAATTTAATCAAACTCCAGCAAGGTTAAAAAGGGTCAGCTCGAACGCTCGTTCAAATAAATAAGCTATAACGCAGCCGTGTTAATTTAATCTAAGAAGGCAACAGCTCAATGGCACAAAAAAAAAACATTGTGTTGTTCTCCTCGCTAGACACGTTTTAACTACAATTGTACTTTTTTAAGTTCTCCTTTCACCGTCCTCTCAGTCGGAGCACCTCATCTCTTTTTGTCACCCTCTTGGATGTCTCTCTGTTCCCACGTCTCGTCTCGGCTGCGGTCAGATGGGAGCAGCTGTCAGTGTCTAACTGGGTAACTCATTACCTGGCAGCTCTTATTGAGCCGGTGCAAAGCTGTGTCGGGATGTGTAAGGCTGACTAAAGGTTATATCAGACTGTAACATGTTAATTTGAGGTGTACACAGTGTGTCAGACACATCAAACCTAATTAATGTTGACAGCAAGGTCAAGTGCTCTCCTTCATTCAATTCACAGCAACATGCTAAAGGAGTCTTAAATTAGTAAGTGGTTGGAAAAGATAAGAATGATGGCTGTGCAGATGACCAACTAAATAACTCTGGTACCATTCAAAGATAGGCTTTTCACACTGCACTTAACCTCAGGTTATCGTTGTTCTAAACACAGCTTTCAACCCCGGGAAAAGAAACATTTCACACCTGTAATTTGACAGCAGTGTTAGCACCGCTTTTTACCCGGGGTTATGAAACCCTGCTTCGAAACAGGGTTAGCACCGCATTTGCGGTGTTAACCCCGCATTGTGGTGCTAAGTTTGTTCAGTGTGAAACGGAGTGGTGTTTGCTTGTTGCTGCTGGACGTTTGGCAACAGATAGCCATTCAGAAATTGAGCACCGAGGCTCATGTCACGTCAGTAACAGGAAACGCGCGTCATGTAAACAGCAGCCGGTGAGAGAAAAGTAAGAAATGTCAAAAGACGGAAAGCGTGTGAACTGGAGTGATGAGGAGACGGTATTATTATTACAGTTAATTCTAGTCTCTCCACACTTAAAAGAAATTCAAAGAAATATTCACATACTTTGCTCCTTGTTTTCTTTCTTTTGTACTTTTGTCTGTTTTCTTGCCTTTGTGCGTCTCATGAGGCTTAAAACGGCTAACGATCTACGTGGTGACATTGTTTTTTAAAGGGGTCATATGATGTTGCTAAAAAGAACATTATTTTGTGTATTTGGTGTAATGAAATGTTTATGTGGTTTAAGGTTAAAAAAACACATTATTTTCCACATACTGTACATTATTGTTTCTCCTATATGCCCCGCCTTTCTGAAACGCGTCAATTTTTACAAAGCTCATCGGTCTGAAAAAGCGAGGTGTGCTGTGATTGGCCAGCTATCCAGTGCATTGTGATTGGCCGAATACCTCAAGCATGTGACGGAAATGTTACGCCCCTACCATACTGTATTTCCGTATGTCCCGGCGCGACGAGACAAAAACATTAAAACCCATTACAAACGAGGCATTTGTTGCATCCAGTAGGAACATAATTACTGATTATAATGACGTATACTGTCTTTTTACGCGGTGCGTTGCATCGCGCCGCGTAAACATAAAACCATGTCTGCATTTGTGATCGGAGAAATGACAAACAACAAGTACTACTCTAC
>NW_015664758.1:273085-292847 GCF_001515625.1 Sinocyclocheilus rhinocerous
AGATTTTTCCCTGACCTTCTTTTCTCTGTAAATTGAGGGTGCACACTATTGCTGAAAAACAATCACTACTTAGCAGTCAGATGTCCAGTATGCGTAAAGGCACAGATCCCTAAACAAGGCCATATCTGCAGATGAAACTTTTTTTTGTAGAAGCACTTTTTAAATTTGAACTAGCACCTCATGACTACACCGCATTATGTATGAGAAGCTGCAAAAGACACAGGCGCAAGTAGAATGTACAAAACATGGTGACATAAATTTTTAAGTAAATATAATGGCCGATATATTGCGTCACCAAAAATTATTGAGGTCATGTATATATATTGCGCGATAAGTCGATATATTGATTATTGCGACAGGCCTATGCCTGCTGTTCGTCCAATCAGTGACAGTGACACCACAAATGTGCAAATAAGAACGTTAACCCGGGGTTTAGGAATGTACAGTGTGAAACGTCTGTTAATGAATGCCCAGGATTAACAATTAACCCCAGGTATAGTATGGGCAGTGTGAAACGTGATTACAGATAACCCAGGATTCCATTTATCCGGGGTTTAGGATGACCCAGGGTTAACCATTTTAAGTGTGAAAAGCCCTAGAGTGGATTATAAGAGCTAGAGTTTGTTGCATGTTCTTTGTATTTCTGAGAACTGTAATGGTGAATAGTGATTAAATATCCAAGTAGGAAAGCTAAAGGTTTTTGGTTTGAACAACAACAACAAAAAAACCCCCATAAAACTCATATGGGGTAATGCATAATTTGTTACCATTGTGCAAAACATTTAATACCAGGTTGCTCCTGTAATAAGCGCTTTGTGGTTCCCATTCTCTCCCATTGCCAGCATTCACTGGTGCATGTTTAATTAATAAGGTTTGACTGTTTGTTCGTTTGTTTTTACAATTTTGTCTCATTTATTTGTAACTTGTTGTCGTGTGATGTCAGGATACATTTGTTTCTTTGTTCAAAATCTTACTGTTGCTGTGCTATTTCGCAAGTGTTGTCGTCTCAGGAGTGTTCATGTAGCCTAATGAATATTCATGTGATTTTGTCAATAGTTTAAGACAACAAACTGTTTGATTCCCAAATATGTTACTGCATTTCTTAACAGAAATTGGGCTGTAGTACATAATGCCGAACAATGTACATTTATTTTAAAGATAATAATAATAATAATTAAAAAAAGGTTAAATTTTTTTAGTCATGTAGCCATACATTCTTTTTTCTCTCTGACCTGTCCTGGCCAGGGTTTCTAAATTACCCAAAAGGCCTGGGTGTTGGCTTTGTTTTCCTGTCGACGTGCTCTCTGCAGTCCCCATATGTTACATCTATACATATTTGCATTGCTTTAAACCGTTTTCTGTAGATCCCAGCTTCTCGCATGCCACAATTGGTCAATTGTGTACAATGCCTGCACGCTATTGGTCAAACTACTTTTAGTCATTACATTCAGCAAGAAAGAAAACAATAGGAAAACTAACACAAAACCCAGACATTTTGGCCAGATGTACTGTAAGCCATGGCAACTTGACTTTTTAAATGGATAGTTCACCCAAAAATGAAAATTAATTAATTACTTACTATCATGTCGTTCCAAACCCGTAAGACTTTTGTTCATCTTCGGAACACAAATTAAGATATTTTTGATGAAATCCGAGAGCTTTCTGACCCTGCATAAACAACATGAAAACAAAAATAACTACTTCCGTCGACAATTCTTCCCTTCCGTACCAGTCTCCGCCACATGTTCGCGAGAGTATCACAAAAGTAGTACAAAAAGTATTCTCATAGCTTCAAAAAATTACGGTTGAACCACTGATGTCTCATTAACTATTTCAACGATGCCCTTACTACCTTTCTGGGTCTTGAATGTGGTAGATCCGTTGCTGTCTATGCAGGGTCAGAAAGCTCTCGGATCTAAATTTATGTTCTGGAGATGAACGAAGGTCTTTTTTTTGGGGTGAACTATCCCTTTAAAGGGTCATGAAACCCTCTGTTTCAGCACTGGTTAGTTCTCAACACAGTTTTAAAAAATGCTAAAAAAGTGGGAGTGGTGCACAGCGGAGCGGAGGGGGAAGAGTGGAGACAGACAATACAGACAACTTCGGTTTCAAACAGTTTCATTTCACTCCCATTGAGTTTAAAACACAAATAAATGCACAGCCATTTGCACTCTGCATCGAAAACATATATATGAACGCGCTGTTGCACCTCTGACAAATTTTAAGGCTTATTCTGCGGCGTTTACAGTATATAAGCCTTTTGACAGGTTATGCCAAGGAGCTGTAAAAACAGTTACACTCACTAAGTGAATGAATCGCGTTTATACCGAACTCTTATTACAAAGCAAAAAAAACCACTCTCCTTCGATCCATGAACGTTTCTCTCAGTTAATGTACGCGATCTCACAGTCTGAAGCGTCTGTCATAGCAAATCAATGTTGATGTGCAACACAAACACCTCTGCTAAATTCTCTGAAAAAGTAGTCTGGGGTTTCATGTGTTTTTCGCAACCCAGTCTCATAAAAATACGTACCTCTGCGTACATTTCTGCAACACCGTTTACTGCCTCTAGTGTTCATTTTTTTGGAAACTGCAGTGATATGTACTTATTGGTACGTATTTCGCGTCTTGCAAAAATGTGCCCCCAGGTACGTATTTGCCATGAGACTGGGTTGGTTTTTCTTTTTGGAATTTGGCACACTACTAGCACTATTTATACTACAAAGCAGCATAGAATAGTGCATAAGTATGCGAATTGGGATGCACTAGTAATTCATACTACACACATTCACACTATATAGATACTGTTTTTTTAATAATCACAAAGTAAGTTCTAAATCAAATGTAATATCTACTCTAGATTATATTATATGATATTATGTAAGTCGTATAAGGCTTATACTGAAATCTAGTGGTGTGGATGCAGCATCACAAACAATTTACAGTTATCAATGGGGTGATAGAATTTGCAGTCAGCCATGATTTATTAATTCTATAAGCATAAATTGTCTAGTAATGTGGGGATTTGACCGGTCGTGATCTCAACATGACAGCCTTCATGAGACGACCCATCCCATGTTAAATAAACAGCTCCTATTAGGCAATACAGTTTTTTTTTTCTGTGAAAACCTAATTTATTTTTACAGTGCACTGTAAAATGGTCTTTTTATGAGTTTCAATGTTAATCATAATAAACTCAACATGTTCTCACAGCACTGTATCCAAGCAATGACCCTTTTGGTCATGGCCGCTTACAAGCACACAAATGTTCATTGACTGGCTTCCGAGAAGCAGACATTGAACTCCATTTGTCAAGAAGTTTTATGGCAGAGAATTATTTTGTCCCAGCATCAGTGTCGGCATGACAAAACCTTTTTTTCTGCAGGATGAGCTGGGCCAAGAATGATCTTGTCCTTACATGTACTTGGTAAATTATTCATCTGGGCTCAGCATCATTCACATTCATGGCTGCTGATTACTCTAAATGCTTTAGCCCTGGGGGCTGAACAGTCCCCTGACTGCTCACATTAATACAAGCTAATTAATGGAAGGGTTAGGAGAGCAGTATGGGAGTGATGAACGATGGTTAAATCTCTGATCAAATACTCGGCCATTAATTGGTTTTACAAAGTCATCCTCCACGATCACAGTATCTGCCATGTCATTGACTCTGTGCTGTACACATTACAGACTAGATGCATAATGAGAGCGAATTATTTTTGTGTGTAAGAATCACTTTTAAAAATCCATATTACAGTGGTTACATATATAGCCACCATAGAGTGCTGCAGGGATGATGAATTTCTGTAGGCCATCCTGTAAGTTTGCATCACCCTGGTTTCCTCAACAGAAACCCAACAGGATTTTTTTCATTGAATTTTGAACTATAGAGAGTAGATGAATTTTCCTGTTCATTGTGATGTTTATTATCCCTGACAACCTTTGTAGTTCCATTTAGCCACTTGTTAGCAACCACCTTTCTCAAGACAAGTAAAAGCTTTAAAACAATTACAAGGAAATATTACTGATGTATTTTATGTAATGGAATAAAACATAAAAATATATTGAGCTTACATAAGCCGCAGACCTTATTTCAGACAATAACCAAAAGCCTATTCAAGAACTGAATGACTTTAGGTTGACAGAACCTGAAGTGCTAAAATGCTAACTTGTTTCTGGGTTTTGGCCTATAAAAATACATCATCCCTGCAGCCACACCAGCAAACAATAACTTTGTTTATTAGTGTGCTGCAGTTATGTCATCTGCCCTTTTAAATGGCCTTTAAAGTAGGGTGGATTCTGACTGGCTGTCAATAATTTTATCATTCATCAGCTGGGGAAAAAAAAAAACTTTTGAAAGTGAGTTTAATTATATCATTCTTCAGTGTCGTTAACGTTATAGTTGTGGTGCGGATGTCTCTGTTCACATAGAACTAATATTAGAACTATTGCATTATTATAGTTATCCACCTTATTCCTGACGAGCCTATACTGTGTTTTGAATTATGGCTGGCACTACCAATTTGGGGAACTTCCATTCAAAAAGACTAAACTAATCATTTCAAATCATAAGGTTGCCCTATAAATAAAGCTTATCCGTCTGTTTGACTGAATGAACTGTCGATTTTCCTTCATGTTTTATTTTTCAGACATTATGAGAATAACGTAACGCTTGGCATTTAAACGTGACATGTTATAACAAGAATATCAATGGCAAGAGCTCTTTTCAGTCGCTGCATTCTTTTCCTCATATTTTATTTTTCCCTTTGAATTCAGCTGTAATATTATGAAAAAGGACAACATACACTGCACATTTGTGGTCTGTTCTCCTGATTTAATTTACTGGAATGCAATCTCATTTTTTTCCTCAAATCCTCACGTCTCTTTCCAGGTTTGTTTGTTTCACAGCTAAATACAATTTATTTTCTGTCAAAATGACAGAGATCACTTTGAAATAGCATTACACGATGAGGAAGTTAATTAACATTTTTGATTAAGGCAATGTATGTTACATAATACAGATATACAGTGATATTTCACCCGTCCGTTATTGCTGTGGAAAGATCACGCTTTTGGGGTTATTCTTGGTCTGTTGAAACTAACTTGTTTATGCTTTTACACTTTTAAATGTCATTTTGATGTTCGATGGTTGAAGGGTAAGTAGAATAATGCCATCTCATTGTACCCAGTTAAAAAAAATAATAACGTTATTTTTGCGTTCATAGAACGAACCTTTCACTGTTTCCAGCTTAACGGAAGGTACACCCATAATTCACTCATGGGGCGTAGGAATAAGGTGGATAGGTATCGTTCTTTGAAGGATTCCCAGAGTGAATGCCTGTTCACACAATGTTATTAGTTCATAACTGACTTTGAAGCGTGACTCATATTTGGTTATGTCTAATTTGAAATAGGAACCCTTGCGTGATGTATATTTTAGGATTGTGAGACGTATTGTAGATTAGTATATTTACTAATATACACTGCCATTCAAAAGTTGGGATCAGTCATTTTTATTGATTTTTAAGAAGTCTCTTCTGCTCATCAAGGCTGCACGAACCTTTCACTGTTTACAGCTTAACGGAAGGTACACCCATAATTCACTCATGGGGCGTAGGAGTAAGGTGGATAGGTATCGTTCTTTGAAGGATTCCCAGAGTGAATGCCTGTTCACACAATGTTATTAGTTCATAACTGACTTTGAAGCGTGACTCATATTTGGTTATGTCTAATTTGAAATAGGAACCCTTGCGTGATGTATATTTTAGGATTGTGAGACGTATTGTAGATTAGTATATTTACTAATATACACTGCCATTCAAAAGTTGGGATCAGTCATTTTTATTGATTTTTAAGAAGTCTCTTCTGCTCATCAAGGCTGCATTTATTTTATAAAAAATACAAAAAAACAACAACATAGTATTGTGAAATATTATTACAGTATAAAATAACGGTTTACTATTTTAATAGGCTATAATTTAAAATGTACTTATTCCTCTTATGCTAAGCCGAATTTTCATCAGCTGTTACTCCAGTCTTCAGTGCCACATGATCCTTCAGAAATCAGTCTAATGCTGAATTATGATCAATGTTGGAAAGAGTTGTGCTGCTTAATTTTTTTTTTTGGGGGGGGGATCCTGTGATAGAAATCTTTTCTAACAATATATGTACATTTACTATCACTTTTTACCAATTTAACACATCCTTGCTGAATAAAGGTATTAATTTCTTTCAAAAAAGAAAGAGAAAAAAATGACTAACCCCAAACCTTTGACCAGTAGTGTATATTGTTACAAAAGATTTCTGTTTTAAATAAATGCTGTTCTTTTAAACTTTTCATTCATCAGAGAATCCTGAAAAAAGTATCACAGGTTCCAAATTGAAAAAAATAAAAAAATAATTGGTATTCTGTTGCCCCTTATTCCCCAAATAAAATCTGAAGCAATTCAGCTGCGAATCACTATAATATAAGATTAGGTTAACACATAAACCGAGAAAAAGTCTAGATATGTGTCAGTTCGGTAATTAAAATGCTTCTTAGAACTGTGAGATCACACAATTAATTGTAATTAAATGATTCTGCATATACCATATGGGCTTCTTTCTTGTCACATTTTCTCAATGTCCATTTCTTGCTAAAGAGCCTTATGTGCACAGCCTATTATCAATTTCACAGTGAGAAGTCATGTCTGCACCATACACAGCTGTGTTTCAGTATAGCTCATGTGTTTGTCATACCCTCTTTTTCACTATGACATCTAATACAGTCTGTAATGTATGATCTGAATGACCAATCAGAGCATAGAATAAGCATCATGTGGGTCAAGAATAAAGATGTATGTGTCATGTTTTAGTCATTCTTAGTTCACGGTGCCTTTTTATCCTCTGGAATCAAGCGGCTATATCAAACCTCTCTTTCAGTCCTTTTATAGTCTTTCAGTCGACACTTCCTCTTGTGAAGATTGCTGTGAAGCTGCCGTTTGGCGCCGCTGGATAAAACGGGTGCCGTGCCATGATGATAATTACTGCCGTCATTCCCCGAAGGCACCTTTGGTCGCCCAGTGCACTACTAGAATTGAGCTTTTACTGACCTGTCAGAGCAATGTGCATATCTCTGTCATGCAGACAGCATATCTCTATCATGGACTATTTTAGCGTTTTCCCACCCACCTGCTCAGATAATGTTTGCTCTCGTGTTTGTGTATGTCGTCCTTCCCTGGGGATGGCAGACGTGTCAGCTGTTGATTTGATTTTCTGCATTTGCTGCTCTTTTTCTGTAGTTTTGCTTATTCTGGTCCACCCATTTCAGACTGCTGGGGCTCAATATTTCTGTCAAAAGCCCATCTGCCCACTGAGCTGGCTAATTTCCAGCCTATTGAGTTCTTCCTCAATGTCACCTTTTGTATCAGCTTTATTAGCCGCATGCATGTTTCACGTCTCCATAATAGAGCACCTAATATAATATTGTTTGAGAATTCAGCACTCAGGGACTCCAATTTAAAAGTGACAGAAATGTTCACGTAGTTATTTAAATGGGGTGCTTTCATTGAAATATGCTGCAGTTTTGACCAAAAGCCAGAGTACGGCTCCATCCCAATGACTAGTGTGCCGCCTCGCTGCCTAAAATCTCAAGGCAGCATCCTAATGGTCATGAAATCTTCGCTCTGTGTTGATTTAGGCTGCTCTGCTTAAGTAGTAGCTCAAACGCTTTGCACGCCAACTGAGGGACTTGACTAGCAATCGATTTCAGTGAACCCTTTTCATATTTCCAAGGTTCTCAGAAGCGACAGTAGTCGTTAAACTTCTAAAGCAGTGAACAGAAATGACAACAAATATAATTTTTGAGTTCCCATTTGCTCAAATAACAAAATAAAGAATCTAAGATAGCATTTCTATGACTTTACAAAAGGGGGAAAATATTGAGAGATTGATTACATTGGTCAGAAGAGAGAAAGATGTCAAGTTTGCAGTCATTCCCTCATATATTGTATTAGAAACGCAGCAGCATTTTCGGTATTTTAATGCCAAGGTAATCTAACGCCATGTATAGTGTTATAAATGTACATTAATTAAAATAATAAAATAAAATATAAAAAAAACTTGCTAGATTTACTGTGTTAATTGTGAAAATCAGTCTGTAAAAAAGTCTCTGAATAATGCTTCTGATCAGGAAGCTTTTTTAAATAAAAAGTGTAATGTCATTTAATCATGGATCAACTCATAAAAGCAGATTTAAAAATTTTAATTGTTTTGAAAATGATCACTTAATTTTCCCCTGAGCACCCAGTGTCAGTATAGCCCCAAAATCTGGCAGTAGTTGACACCACATTTTAGTCTCAGAGAATATATTCTCTAATCAGCCACTTTTGTCTGTCTGAACTCCCTCAGGTTTTCAAGATGGTGGTACTGCATTGATTAGACAATTACTATAATCCCTGTGTTCTCGTTGCTTAGCAATTTGAGGCAGAATGGAGTTTTCCTTTACTACCGAGTGTAGCTGTGATAAATTAACAATTTAGTATCTCTGAAAGATATCAGCATTTAAGCAAAAGTAACTTAAAGGGGACATGAACTGAGAAACCAAAATATTTTGATATATGAGGTAATTGTGCTATAAAAACTTTCTGTAAGTTTCAGAACTCAAAACTTTATCATTAATCTAAAAACAGCTTATATTGAAACCAGTCTGCCAAAACGACAACTTGTGGAACATGCCACTCTATGATGTAATAGTGTGGCTAAACACCACCTCTGCAGAAGAAGATCAACGCCTGCTTCAACATCACTACCTGTTTAGCCCCACCCACCGATTCACGCATGTAGTGTAAATAATGACAGAAGCGAACGCAGTTCTACGCAGAAACCAAACAATAAAGATGGCTCTGAAGACAACAAGACACTTGTGCAGTGCCAAGAAAAACAGTCTTTGCATTGCCTTCCTTCTGATCCCAACGTTAGGAAAGAGTGAATTAACTTTATTTTTAATGAAGTTCCAGACCACGTCAGTAAGAACTCGGTCGTTTGTTTACTTCATTTTCGGATTCATTTCATTTTGGATTCATTCATCCACAGATTCATTTACAAACAAGGCACAGTTCGACGTAGGATTTTCAGAAAGACTGAAACTAAAAGACAATGCTGTGCCGACTATATTGGATCCAACAGTAATGTCGCAACACACAAGTGTGAGTAACTCTTTTTATTACGTGGTCACTATTGCTTTGTCTCTTCTTACAGATCATTTGATATGTACTGAGTATTTATGCGTTCAAACATACACAACTGTTAGCCAATCATAGCAGTGGGTGTTTACAGTACTTCCGAGTCTACAATCTGTCATGCCTATTCAAATGGAGCGTTCTGAAAAGAGTGAATTAACTTTATTTTTAATGAAGTTCCAGACCACGTCAGTAAGAACTCGGTCGTTTGTTTACTTCATTTTCGGATTCATTTCATTTTGGATTCATTCATCCACAGATTCATTTACAAACAAGGCACAGTTCGACGTAGGATTTTCAGAAAGACTGAAACTAAAAGACAATGCTGTGCCGACTATATTGGATCCAACAGTAATGTCGCAACACACAAGTGTGAGTAACTCTTTTTATTACGTGGTCACTATTGCTTTGTCTCTTCTTACAGATCATTTGATATGTACTGAGTATTTATGCGTTCAAACATACACAACTGTTAGCCAATCATAGCAGTGGGTGTTTACAGTACTTCCGAGTCTACAATCTGTCATGCCTATTCAAATGGAGCGTTCTGATGAGGGGGTTAAAAACAGGACAGAAAATAGCCTATTACTTCTAAATTATGTTTTTTTTTTCATGTAAAAATCTTGATAACATTATAAGGGGACCTCAGAGGACAGTACAAAATAATATTTCATGACCCCTTTAAGCAATGCATTTCATTTATTTTTCACAGCCATTTTAAAGTAATATAAAAAAGATACCTAAGCAAATTCACTCAAGCAATATTCTTGAACATCAGCACAATTTCAACTGTCTTATTGTTTTAAAATGATTTCTGTCAAATCTCAGAGAGTTTAGCATGGTAATATACATGTCAATGTTAAATGTGTTTGGTCCTGCTGGAATAGATCTGCTACGCACATATAACATACATGAAATAACCCCCATATATAACATACATGAAATCACTCCGTAGCAGATCTAGACAGGTGGAGCTGGGGAAGGTGGAGGGTTTCTGAAGCGCACTGCAACTGCTACGACAAGCTCTAGCCAAGTATTTGAATGCTGAGCCGCAAGCTCATTGGCTGCTGATGTGAAAAGAAACCAATCAGTTGCACCATGTGTATAATGATGTCATTATGTCAGATTGAGTTAGAACCTATCGGACTCCATCTGGAGTTTCTTTGGATTAATATTGAGCAATATAAATTTCAGACGAAAATCAGAGAGTTGGTTTTTAGAGAAGAAGCCAGAAAATCCGACTTTGTAACTGATCTGGACAGCATTTGAAGATATTTTGAAAAATGTTGGTAACCAAACAGTCTTGGTATTATAAGACATTTCCATCTATGCAGAGACAGGGAAAACATGCAAACTCCACACAGAAAAGCCTCCTAGCTCAGGGACTCAAACTGGGGAGCGTCTTGCTGTGTAGTCTAAAATGTTTTGCAAAATGTCATTCTGCATTTCACAGAATGAAGTCATAAAAATATGGAATGACATGAGGGTGAGTAAATGATGACTGATTTTTCATTTTTGTGTGAACTGCCCCTTTAAGTGAGACTCAAAGTATCAACATTGTGGGAGCACTTAAAGTTGAACTTGCTGAGTTGACCCATCCATAACTGTCTCATTTTTTAATGTCATCAGGTGAACAATTCTACATCTTTTTCATCTCAGAGAAGTTTTCAAACAGCTAAAGATACAGTATGCTATCCCATTCAGGGCTCGCAAAATCGCTAGCCCGACATCCCGGGGCTATTGTGTTTTCCAGTCGGGCTACCAAAATGTATCACTGCCCTGCCCGACGGGCTATCTTGAATAGTGATATAAAATCCCTTCATTGATTCGCGTTGTTCACGTGCTTGTAGGGGTGAAACAGATCATAGTTTATCATTTACATGTGTTTCTAAGTCTTACCAATTTAAACATTCAAGCGTTTTAAACCATTCATGAGCATGAAGAATTCAGTTCGGTGATATTGATTCCTCTTTCGCTTGAACGGACACATACACCAAAATTATCTCAAAATAACTATCTCGGCAAGTATTTTCATGTCTTGTATTTTTGTTTGGATCGTGATTAAAATACACAGGCAAAACCTAAGTTTACTTGCATGGAGAAATTTCTTTTATTTGTATTATTTATTTATTTGATTTGGGATTTGTTTTAAAATTTCAAGTTAGTATATTGTTTGACATTTTCAATTTCACAAAGTAATGTGCAGCCTTTTGGTCTGAGAAATAACAAAAATACACCTTTTTTAAAATATGTCTTAAATCTCATTTTGTTAAAAAAAGAAATTGAGAAAATTGTATTGTGAAATCAGTATCGTGAATAATCATACAGCGTGAGTTGAGTGAATCTTTACATTAATCTGAAGAATGCCTGCCCGAAGTACACTGACCATACTAACTCTTCATTTTAATAATATACTATATATTTTTAAAAAGACTGTGCTGCATTTTCAATGTGACTAGCTAGCTAGTCCATAAATGTAGTCTCCATAAATGTAAATGTTAAAGCCATATTACGTTACCTGTAAAATTAGTACTTATGAATGCATATTAATATCTCTTCTTGCATTAATACCGCAGTGCTATTATTTGACATGTTTGCTATTCTTTTACATACAGTAAGCGCTTCTTTATTTGGCACTTTATTATGCAGTGCAATGCAAATTTCAGCAGATGTTAACCAGCAGGCATGGTGAACTCCCAGAAGGCCGCAGGCAGTGCTTGTGGCTGAATGGAAGCTAAATGGATGAGTTCACACATACCTGCATATGACTATGCTTAAGTGATTACATCAGATGGAAGGCAGGTTTGCACAGGAAGTTGAGGATAAGTATTACGGCTTTCCATTTTCCATAAAATAAACCGTTTTTATGACTATACTATATATGTTTTCATTAGATATCTCATTGGACTGTCAAAAATTAGCATTCGTTTTGTAAGGAGTTTTACGGTTCATCTTTCTACATTTATTCTATACAAATATGGGATTCAAAATCTATTTACATAATGCTTTACTCAAATTATGTTAATGATGTAATATGTAATGAAAACTGTCTCAAATGAGAAAATGAATGCATTGTTTTGCTGTTTTAAACTGCCCTTGTAGTTGAACAGCAGATGTGGGCCTATAGAACATGTTAATTAGCTGTCATGTTTTGAGACAAATTAGTGAAGAGAGATAGACACATGATGGTTAGATGATGGGGGAAGTGGAGCAGATGGAGACTCACTGATGAAGGACATCAAGATGGCAAACGGGAAGTAGCTAAATGCAGTATCTCCTGGGTATATATTATACTTAAGTTTGTCATTATGCAGTCTAATGATTAAAGTCTGCGCTGGCAACTTAAAACGTCAAAATTGTGACATTTAACCTTAATAATAATTCAGTCTGTTGTACTCTCAGTGAGTGCCTGTTGTCACTGTCAACAAGAGTGTGCTTGCAATGTGTTGGCCGAGCATCTGTGAGTATTTTTCTGTCACTTTGGATAAAATTAATAGGTTAAAATGCATTAATGATCTTAGGGAGAAAAATAACCCATGAAGCACCAGCAGCAGATAAGCCGAAGCATCATAAAACAGTAAAAGCAGCTGAGTTGCCAAAGCTGGCAGGCACTTTGACAGCAAACATCTCACAGCGACAACATCCATGTGTTTGTGTTTTGATTCCATTTGTAACTGCAAAGAATTATCATCAGACCTTGAGCTGATTTCTGTGGGGCAGTGGTGTTTCTCACAGCTGTTTACTATGCGTTTATGAAGGAACAGACTCTTGGGGAAAAAATTTGATCAGACTTGTTTTCTTCCAAAGCAAGCAACTTTTAGTACATTTTATCTGTTGTTCACACATTGTGATGGACACATTTAAGGGGGGGGCGGTGAGTGACAGTGTATACACACACATATATAGTATGCATGAAGATGCGTATTTTTCAATTAAAGACAGCTTACAGATTTAATATGGGCTGCTTTTGGTGCTTGGCACATTTTTATTGGTCATTTTGTGTTTCAAGAATAAGGTCCAAGGTTAAGAATTATGCTGTTAGTTACTTAAATATAAAATGTTTTTCTCTATTAAACAACATTACAATAGTGAAAGACGACTTCCCTTACTGATCACGTCTCTTGCGCGGTGGGATGTTGGACTCATGAAAAATAATCACGTAGTTTGTATTCACCAAAACGTATGTACTTAAGTGAAAACATGGACAGAATTGGCGTTAGCGCGAGCGACGAGCCGGCAGAGGATTGCGCAGCCTTCCGCGAACAGTTATGTTCACGATTTCTGATTTACTTAACGTATACTGCGTGAGGGGGGCTGTGATTGGATGATGACAGGTATCGGTGAACATTCTAAAGTGATCTGCACTGCTGCTGTTGTATCAGTCAGTGGTTAGATCAGCGTAGCAGTCAAAAAACGGGACAAGGGAAGTCACGTATGGGACAAATCAATTAGGCCCAAAATA
The DNA here is from genome assembly GCF_001515625.1 of Sinocyclocheilus rhinocerous. Classification (NCBI taxonomy): domain Eukaryota; kingdom Metazoa; phylum Chordata; class Actinopteri; order Cypriniformes; family Cyprinidae; genus Sinocyclocheilus; species Sinocyclocheilus rhinocerous. The sequence goes on from NW_015664758.1 coordinate 286,766, forward strand.
CGGGACGTCCCTGCTAATACGGGACGGTTGGCAAGCCTAGTTACATACCAGAATGGAGCCGGACCAAATGCAAGTTTGCTATTGGTTAAAATGAACCAATAGAGTGCAAAAGTCAGGTTCCAGAAGTAAAAATTCAATTTATTTTCTTAAAAGGAAACTGATATTTAATGATAATCAAAAGGACAGATATACAAGGTGTTGATCGACAGTATATGCTTTTGTTGAAGCCATCAGTCTGCATTATTTCAAAACTACATTACTACATTACCCATGACCGTGCCTCCATCGCGATATGATTGGATATGACTTATGTTCGGCTGTGATTGGTTCATGCGATAAATCCTGCCTCTTGTGTTTGTGCGCGTTCCCGAATCAGTCCGTGTAAATATGTTTTCCATTGAGGACAAAAAGAAGTCTGGTTTCGCGCTGTGTCATGCTAACCACCGCACCGCACACACACTCTGCTCCGGTCCAGAGACACGATAGCACGGAACGCCATCGCACCGCACACACACTCTGCTCCGGTCCAGAGACACGATAGCATGGAGCGGATCACATGCGCGAGTCAGCGCAGACCACAAATGTATCGGAGCTATTTGAATTCTACACAGAATGCTATATTTTATAGCAATATGGATGAGATTGTGGCTGGCATACCCTGTCAAATGCGGCTTTATGGAGCTCAACGGCTCTGAATGGCTCTAGCACAAGCTGTGATATAAACGAATGCTATTGGCTATTTTAAAAAGGGGCGGGGCTGCTTGATATGTACCGCCCTGTCTTCCTGTTTCAGTTAAAATGACGTCAACACATAGAGTAACGCTGCGTGTTTCTAAGCATTTCAGGGGACCTTTAATGAACAATACAATGGCATTAATGGGAAGACTAATTTTAAAAAGTAAATAAACAACTCACATACTAAGATATAACCACTTTATGTCAAAATAAGACTTAAAATGGCATAAAAACATGATCTGTGGGAGTTTTTTAGTGAGTAATTAGCTTGGTGAAATGTAAAATAAATCTCCATGTCTGTGACCAATATTTAACATAAGTTCACAAATAAAATATATTGTTTAAATTGTTACTCCCATGAGTTATTCTTTTGGAATAAATGTAAACGTTTAAAAACACTAATTTGATGAGTTTTCTGTATCAAAACATAATAAAAAATTATCTGGTCCTTGGTAAGTTTTAAAATTTGGAAAATAAAGCCTCAGATGAACAATATCACATGACATATCACACCTTGTCATTATTTATTTCACACAAATATAGCCAAGATGGAAAAGCCATGTGTGACAAAGTTTGGACACCCTATGATTCAGTTGCTTGTAGATCCAGTTTTAGCAGTAATAACTTGAAGTAATCATATTCTGTATGACTTCATCAGTCTCTCACATTGTTCTGGAGGAATTTTGGCCCACTCTTCTTTACAACATTGCTCCAGTTTATTGAGGTTTGTGGGCATTTGTTTGTGCACAGCTCTCACCACAGCATTTCAGTCAGGATGAGCTCTGGACTTTGACTGGGCTATTGCAACCTCTTGATTATTTTCTTTTCAGCCATTCTGTTGTAGATTTGCTGCTGTGCTTGGGGTCATTGTCCTGTTGCATGACCCAATTTTGTCCCAACTTTAGCTATCCTCACATTTGACTCTAGAATAGTTTGATATAGAGAGGAGTATATATGGTCGGCTCAATCACTGTGAGGTCCCCAGGTCCTGTAGCTACAAGACATGCCCAAAATCATCACCGCTTCAGCATGTGTGAATTTTGGTATGAGGTGTTTCTGCTGATATGCTCTTTTGGCTTTCACCAAATATGGCACTGTGCATTATGGCACAACATCTCCACTTTGGTCTAGTCTGTTCAAAGGACATTGCTCTAGAAGTCTCATGATTTGTTCAGATGCAACTTTGAAAACCTAAACCGTGCTGCCAAGGTTTAGTTTTTTTCCATAGAAGAGGCTTTCTTCTGGCAAGCGTTCCAAACATGCCATACTTGTCCCATCTTTTTCTAACTGTACTGTCATGAACTTTATCATTTAACATCTTAACTGAGGCCTGTAGAGTCTGAGGTGTAGCCTAGTTTTTGGGTTGTCTGCCATTTCTCTGAGCATTACACGGTCTGATGTTGGGGTGAATTTGCTGGGACATACACTCCTGGGAGGATTGGTGTCTTTTTTAAATGTCTCCCACTTGTGAATAAACTTCCTCACTGTAGAATGGACTTCAAATTGTGAAAGTATATACATACTTATTGTTGTATATTATTGTATATACATATACAAAGAGTATATACATACTCTGCCATTCAAAAGTTATGTTTTTTTTTTAAATGGAATCTCTTATGCTCATCAAGACTGTATTTATTTGATCAAAAATACAGAAAAAACAGTAATATTGTGAAATATTATTGCAATTTCTATTATTGGTTTCATATTTTAATGTACTTTAAAATATCATTTATTTCTGTGACGCAGCACTGAATTTTCATCAGCCATTACTCCAGTCTTCAGTGTCACATGATCCTTCAGTAATCATTATAATATGCTGATTTATTATCCATGTTGAAACTGCTGTGCTACTTAATGTTTTTTTGTTTTTTTTTGGAACCTGTGATACATTTTTTCTTTGATTCTTTGATGAATAAAAAGTTAAAAAGAACAGTATTTGTTCAAAATATAATCTTTGCAACTTTTACAATAAATGTAAATTATAGTTTTTTATATACTCAATCAACATCTTTCAATTAACAGTTTTATATTTATCCACTGTTTTTGTTATAATTTTTGCAATGTTTCATGGGATTATGTTCTTTCCCTTATTACATTCGTTACCCCAGTTAACACTTTTTTTTGTTTCAAATCACAGTTTGTAATGTTGTGAATCACCTCATAGCTGGTTGCATTGGTTGATGACTTATAACTTCTTAACAGATACTTTTTTTTAAAAGTCCCTTTGCGATAAATGAATGGAAAAATACTGCCAGAACCAAAGCCGCTGAAAACATCAGCAGAACATTTCAGGTGAAGATCAAGCTGGCTGTTTCTATGAACACATTGATATGAACCGACTATGAAAACATTTTTTCATTAGAATATTGTTAAACAGGGTCAATTGTGATTTCGTGTTGACACAAAGTGTTTCAAAATGTATTCCAAGATAATCACTCAGACCTATTTTAATTCTGCAACAGATGCTGTTAAAGTCACGACTCTTCGAGACATTACTAGGATGTTTTTATTCAGATTTAAACAAATATTTCTGACACATTCTTGAGCCTCTGTCTTGCCTCATTTTAAAGCATCACAAATGAACCAAGACCTTTTTGAGTCATAGGAGCTGCTATTTTTGAATGTCTGAAATCATATCAGTCGGTCTTGGCGGTACTCTGCAAGTGGTACGGTCTGAAACCATTACATAAGAGAGAGGAACAGAGCAAAGACAAAAAAGTAAGGCCACACGATAGATTGCACACTATAAAATACACCAACAATTGACCCCCTCCGCAAATGGATCTTTTGTTCCACTCTCCCCGGAGCATTTTTCTTTGAATATAATCCAAGTCTTTTGGCAAAAAAGAAATGATTACACATAATAACAGCCTAAGACGAACATCATTGGCACTGACGGCTCTCCATGGTGATACGTTTCACACGGCTCTCCGCTTTTGTTCTAGTTCCCCGCGTCACTCAGCTTTCCAGCACATGCTAAAGGTTTTTTAGAGATAAAACAGGGAAAAAAAGAATCTCATATACTTACAAACATCATTATACACACTGTACACAGGGCAGTAGGATCCAAATCTCGCTAGATTGGAGGATCCAAACATGTCGCGGATGAACTCTTGTACATAGTTCGCCGGAAACAAATTCGAGGGCACAAATCGAGATTTCATCCATATTTTTTTTCTTCAAACAAAAACATTTACATGGAATTATTGGTAATGATCAAGGCAGTGAGCACTATTGTACTGATGTGCATGGGGGAGATAGTGAAAAGTTTTGTTTTTATAATGGATGCTCTCTATATCTCTAGGTAAATATACAGAGAGTTCATCAATGGGTCACATGATTGCATTTTATAGCCTGTTCTCGATCAACCATCCATCATGATATTGGAGAACCCGGTGGGCTGCTTTCCTTCTTGCATAAGACGTTTGTAGAAGTTCTCCATGTTCAGTGTCAGCCGCCGGGGGTTCCTTACTTTCTCTTCAATGGGGCAGTGGTGTTTCGAGTCTTTTAGAAGCTCCTGCAAAGGATTTGTTGTTTTTTGTTCCGACTGGTTTTTAAAGATGGCGTGTGATACACACATACACACACACACTAAGAGAGAGAGAAAGATCAATGTCACTTTAGAGAAGTTATTTGACTGAGGTCAGAAGAATCCATCATATGCTTCCTGGTGTTGTAGAGTCAGGCTGTGTTTACAGAACCTGATTGACCAGTGCAAAGGCCAGTGTCAGTGTGGCTGCAGAAACACTGATTGAAGTCACAGATGAATGTCTGGCTCTGTTGTTATCAGCCTGGTGAGAGCCCACCGAGTCAATGGATCCCTCCATATTGGGGTTCAGCGCATTCTGAGGAAATATTACAAGCTTTTTTCAGTTCAAGTATTAAGATTGTGTCATTCCCAATTACTCGTTACTCACTAACGTTAAAAATGAATGTGTTTGTGGTATGTCTTTAAAAGTGTACAGGAGACTTTAAAAAATGTGCTCTTGTAAAGCTCAGGTGCTTAAACTTTATTCATCTTAACTTGATTTGTTAACATGCTTATTCAATGACAATGACTGTTGTTGACTTAAAGGGGTCCTATTATGCTCTTTTACAAAGTCTTGATTTTGTTTTGGGGGTGTACTAAAACATGCTCTCATGCTTGGTGGTTCGAAAAACGCATAATTTTTCACATAATTTACATTATTACAATACCTTTCTCCCCAGTCTGGCACAAACGGCTCGATTAGTTCTGGGTTTTAATGAAGGCCCGCCTTTCGAAAAAAACGAAATGTGTTGTGATTGGTTAGCTGTCCCAGTGCATTGTGATTGGCGAACAGCAGCAAGTTCCGTCTGCTCCGGTATAGTTAAGGATGCACGACACCGGATTAAGACACCGAGAATATTGAACAAGAGGATCACGCAGAACCTTTGAAAATGACGCTTATACGGAACCCGAACCCCTAAAGGGAATAAATACGAGATGGGAGAAAAATATATATTTCAATACTTTCTCTCGCAGTTATGTCATTGGGTAATTATACTGTAGCCTATATAAATTGCTGGCATCGGGGAGCCGTTATTATGCCTGGCATTGAAACTGCTTTTGAGTGCACGATCGCTTTTTAGTTTCACTTTCGATATTTGCAATCACATGTACTCTGTGTATACTATGGAGCGGCAGTACTTACCACACATTTGACAAGATTAGATGTTTGCCAGTGGTGCTCAGGATCTGCAAATCATTCGCCATCGTCCTCAGTCACCTCTCTTTACTCTGTTTATGTGGTAAGTGAAATTTTATGTACTGTAATGTAACAGGCAAACGTTAGCAATCGTTATTTGTTTTCCGTGCATTTCTGAATACGGATTCACGCTTCGGGCACACCCCCACCCGCTGAAAAATAACTGTATTTACTATGTACAGATAAGTGCAAACGGTAATATGTATTATGTTTATTGTTCTTTAATTCTAACATTATAACATGAATTGCAGTGGAACTGTTATACAGTTGAATATATTTATACCATAGTCTCATAATTGAAGTGTAAATTCTGCAGATTACATCATTGTCCAGTAATGTACTTTCAGAAATTTATAAAAATGTTTTCATAACTGTAACATACATACATACTTACATACATAATTATTCAAGTGCATGTGTGTTAACTGCATTAAAATGCCCAGCGAGGTAGAAAACATCTGCTGCAAGGAATTTCAAAAGGCAGGGGCGTGAAAAAAACAGTGTTTCTTCGACATGGCAAAAACTTGACACTACAGCAGCATTTCTTCGTCGTCGTCTTGTCTGATGCACTCAACCAAGCGTTCTAACCACGACCTCGCCCCTCCCCATCCCCCAAC
>NW_015664758.1:293039-319149 GCF_001515625.1 Sinocyclocheilus rhinocerous
TTGTAGTTCTTGAAAAGGGATTTTTTTTAAACGAAATATCTCCCTTTGGAGTAGACTTTGAGATTTGTAACTTTGTAGTTTTTTTTTTTTTGTCCCCAAACATAAACACTATACACTTACTAAAATTCAAAAAGTGAAAAAGCATAATAGGACCCCTTTAATGTTTCTGTTGTTGTTTTTCCTGAATGAAGTCACGTCTTGGAGCATGATGTCATTAAAGTTAGACTAAAAGATGGAAAGTGATATTGAGGACACTGGAAACACCTTCAAATTGCCAAAACATTTCAATTAGAGGCAGGAAAAAAGAAAAAAAAAAAAATTATATATATATATAGATTATAAAACCACACACAAACAGACCGAAGTACCAGCACAATATATATATATATAGTGATAAAACTAATAATTTCCATTTTTAAAAACTGTGCATTTAAATAATTTGACAAAAATACATACCCAGCTAAAAAAAACTGTTTTAAGAACATTTGGCTAATGTTCCCTTTAAGTTATGAAAACTTTATTTCTGAATGTTCTCACAATTTTTTAAAATGTTTTTTTTTTGTTTAACGTTTTGCAAACATTTTATAATTGTACAAATATTTTGAATTTTCTCAAGCAGTGTCATTTATAAAAATAAAAAATCTAAATGTTCCATGAACGATTTATACGAACATTCCACTGATGTTATTGGAAGAACATTTGTTCATAATTTTAAGAGAACCTTTCCAGAACTTTAGCCAGAGTTCTGAGAAAGGTCCTTGTTAGCTTGGTAGAGAAATATTAAGTTTTAAGGTAGGAACGACTTTCATAATCATGTAATGTATTGTACAGGTGAAATGTGTCTTACCTCATCAGCACATTCAAAACTGTTAGAACACTTCTGCTCACTGTCCTGTGAAAATAGAAATAATTAATATTATTAGCATCATGTGACCATAACCTGCATACTATACTGTTCGGTGTTAATTGTGTATGGCTGCCCTCCATTCATCATTCCATAGCAATTTACTGTACATAATTTCAGTCCTGGGTTTAAAAAAATACATAGACTAAGCTGTAGTAGAACTGTGTAATATGGATGTTAAAGTTGATTGTTACTTAGCTTATACATTATTAAGAGCTTAATATGAAGAGACTGTAAATCATCTGTAGTTTGGTTCCCCTGAGAAGGGTAAACTGTGGTACTTTCAAATAGCTAGACACAACAACATTGTCTCAACCAATGGCATGCAGGTCTGTTTGGCTGACCAATGACAGATGGGGGTGCAGACATTACAACCCTAACCCTTAAATACTCAGTAAATGAGAAAAATCAGTTGATTGTACTGAAGATGGAAATTATGTGGCCAGTCGTTTCACTTCTGTGCAAAATGTCACTCATATCAACTTCAAAGTGCTTTGAGCAGGTGTTTTTTCTCGTGCTATAAAGCAGAATAAATGCATTAGATACTCTAACACTTGAAAGCTATGACACGTATGCAAACACTTAACATGTTCAAGAAGTTCTCAGCTGGTTATGGTTTGTTAGCTACAAAACAATTATAAACATAACACCTCATCTTTGCGAGAAAAAAACAACAACAAATGCAGCCTCTTTGATGTAAAACCATAATTAAGAAGATTTACGAAAAATCGCACAATGGTTTGCTTGATTGATTCTTTGAATTGCTTTTCCCACAAGGAACATGCAAAGTTTTAGAGCTGTTTATGGTTCAGAAGGCAGTGCAGTAAAATGCAATAGTAAGAAAGAAAGAAAGCATGGAATCACTTTTTTTTTTAACGATAAAACACTGACTTCAGAGGACTTACAAGCTGCTTGAAACGAAAGCAAACAAACAGAAACCCAAGCAGAACTTCACAGGGAGGGTAACATTAATAAGCATTATTAATAACTGATAGTTTCAGTGCCCTATTTAACAGTGCAGTCAAATCCCAGGCTGCATCAGGAAATGGATTCATCTCAGAAAACATGAATTTCTTTTTGTACCCATCTGTAAACATTCCATGGCGAATTCGCTAAACAGATGTGGCCATTTTACGCCCACAATATTTCAACACAAAAACCTGTATACTGTATATTCATCCACCACCTGTAATCCAGTTTAACCAAGTGCTCTCTGCTCCTTTGTAGCAACATAAGCAACAAAATCCCGTTATTCTTTTGTGATGTCGTGCTTTCAGTGTTGTAAATATATTGTTCCTGAAGAAGGCTGGGTATTTTGTCATATTTAATAGAATCTTGAGCAGTTCCAGTAATCTTTCTGCTAATTTATCCATCTGTTTGGATAGAAAGCAGCCCTTTTGTTTCAGCATCTGTCCAATTTCACAACATTTCTTTCCACAATGTAGATAATCATGTTTTTCAAACGTTTTTCTTCATGTGGACAATTGGTTCTGTTCACACACGACCTTTAAACACAAAAAAATGCAGTTAAATTTATGGAAAACCTGCATTTGTGAAAGCACCGATTGTCATTCTATTCAGCAGAAACATGCCTTCTTTTTATGCAACTATACCAATTTTCTACTTCAAAATAAAATGTTGCCATGGGTGGAATAGCATTTGAACAGAGATTCAGCCAGCACAATTATCAAGTAAAGCAATCTTGAAACAAACAAAATCTGATGTGTTATGCCTGACAATGTCCACCCTAAAATGTCCAAAGTGGACTTTTTTGTGGCTAAAATTGCACTCTCAGAAAAAATAGGTGTACAACAGCTTGTCACTGGGGCTTCAAAGGAACCTTGGTACCCTTTTTACTGCTAAAGGATTCATAATGGTACCATAAGAGTACATATTACTATTCTAAGGTATTAATATGCACCCTTTAGGGGTAAAGCTATTGTACCCCTAAAAGTATAATTTTTGCAGATTTTTCTGACAGAGTAGCAAATCATTCAAATCATGATATATACTGTATATGTATCAGGTGAAAAACTGACTATTTTTTTCCCCGTTTTATGGACAACTGGAATATTTGCAATGAGATACACACATAATCAGAGACTTGACATTTTTGAGTATGGCTGCTTATTCAATCAACACATTCCAAACTCTAAAATTCTTACCGCGTGCGCGAGTTCAATACATTCAACTTGTAAACGCACCAAGTAATCGAGTAGATACAAGCAGCCATGTCAGATAACCACTTATCACAGATTGACTGTTGCCTCCTACGACAGTTGCCGGAGACATCAATTAAAATTGTTATTTCCCGCACGACTCTATGATATTTCTGTCTGTGGAGTTTTTATAATTTGTTTCAGCATGGATGAGAGAGTACAGTCATTTTCTTCAGTACCCAGGGGCTTATAACTGAATCCTCAGGACTTAGGACAGAGCTGCGAGGCACGATAGGATGGAAGTCATATCTCTATAATGCAGGTCCTTTCAAACTTAAATTAGCTGACAAATTAGTGTTTGTGATGACATCACTCATTTACATAGGATTACATAGCTTCCTGTATGCAAGACAAATCATACTAACATCCTTGAAATCAATGCGACAATCAACATACACTATTGTGACGAGTGGGGGCGGGGCCGAGAGCCGTGGGAACGGAGCGAGGCCGGTGGAGTGATTGCTAATGAGGGACACCTGCACCCACTCACCGGTCTCGAGTCTCACGGAGGAGCTCCGGAAGGATAAAGGAGGAGTGACTACAGTGTTGGACGAGAGAGGACCAGGCCTGGATTTTATTTTGTGTTTTGGTTTCGTTTGTGCGCGACAGTCGTCCGCGAGGGGCTGTCGCGCTATTTTGTGGTTATTTTATCATTAAAGTTTCGTTGAATGTTCGCCGGTTCCCGCCTCCTTCTTCCCGTGACTAAGAACTGTGTTACAACTATCTAGCTGAGTATAGAGACAGGATTTTCATGGGCCAGATTCAAAACTTAATCTTCCATCTGAGCACCAAGGCTCAATATTTCATGATTTTCAGGTATTACAGACCTCGTTGATGTGGACAGCCATGCTGCAGGTCCGCTCTAAACGGCCTCTGCATGAGCTGACAAATGCTCTCAGTTTATGAATTATTCACCTACATACTGAATTATACAAAAGTGTTTTACCTTCCACTAGACACTCTGCATATCTTCAGGTAAAACATGATTTATAAAAAAATTTCCCACAAAGAGGAATTCTGCTTCCCTCAGTTATTTTAACGATTGTAATAGTTGGTGTCCTTAAGGTCTGGCCTAGTTTTAAGGGGGAGTTTAATGGAATTTGTGTGTTTTGCTTTTGTACATGCACAAAGCAGCCATACAGGTTTTAGCACTGATCTTGACATTCAGGGCAATTCAGGACTATCCAAATTGAATGTGGGCTTACAGAAATACTAGCACTATTTCCCATTACACTAACAAAAAAGGAGTTTCCAGGAGAATATTGGGTAATGAATGTGTTTTATTAATTTAAAAGTGAACTGTGCTATTTCTGTGCCACTTGCACAAGGGTTGCCAGATCTGTGTAACCAATCCAACCCATTGAACAATCAAGATTAGCCCAATGACCATTGAAACTATTGGGGTAAAGAAAGTAATCTCAATGACAAAAAGTGTCCCAATTTATCTAGATTCACCCCTACTATGTAAAAAAGATTTTTTGAAGTTGTAAATAGATGATTATTGGAGTATGTTTTAAAAGAAAATACTTTGTCTACTTAAAAATTTAGCATTTAATTCAATTGCTATTTGCCATTTCTTTGTAATTATTTGTGAAATTTACTAGTAATTTCTGAGTTAAAAATGGTTTCTACACCAAGATTTTTCAGTGTAGCCCAAAAACTAGCCCAAATACCATAACTAAAAATATGCAACTCCCACACCTAGAATACATACTGAAAGGTAGGAAATACTTGAAATCACTGTATAGTACTAATCATGAATGCAGTCTGTTTTCATTAGGGATGGGTACCGAAACCCGGTATTTAATCGGTCCCGGGGCTAAATTATGAAAGACCGGAGTATCGATAAGCTCTGACGTTAACGGTTCTGCTATCGGTACTGGAGAAATTAAGAAAACACATATACATTTATTATTGCTATATATACATTATATTGCAAATTCTATCTCACCAGAGTTGCCAGCTGTTTTTCAAACATTTGTCTATGATGCATTTTTGCTATTCACAATTCAGAAGCGAGATCGCGCTCACGCGGAGGAGCTTCAGCACGCGCAACATGAAAGCCCTGTTTAATTATGATAGAAGAGAGAACTAAACATTCAAACATCTGCTTACACTTTAGGCCTGTGGCTGTTATATTAAGCTGATTTAATTTTTTTATTTCGATTTTGGCTTCTAAGGATTATACAAAAGAAGACATGAGGTAAAGCTATTAAAAACTAGCTGCGTTTCGTATTGCGCAACTTCTTTCCCGTCACAGCGGTGCGCATTCGTTCCTCCCTAAAACCCGAGTAGTAATACCATTAAAACCTTAACGATACCCATCCCTAGTTTTCATAAACAAAATCATCTTAAGATTGACAGCTAGTGAACAAATTCCTTTGCTGTGGGTGGTAATCTTTTTTTTTTTTTTTAACCATTTGAAAATTAAATACCGGTATTAATCTCTATTTAAAATCTTGTTCTGATGCTACTCTTTTCTGGTCTTTATCATACAGTACATAACTCTACAGGCTCTGATGTCATCAACTAGCAGAATTTTAGCATTGGTAGAATATAAATTGGGTAGAGTAAAATAATCCAATACAAGCATTCTGAAATATAATTAACACAATGTTGAACCTTTAACCTGGGGGGGAAAATCAACCGACAGCAACCGTTTAAAAGTAAAGGCCCTCTGTCTGCTATTGGCTAGTCAAACATATAGCACCACCCCAAACTCACACCATTGGTTGAGCTGTTGCTGTGTCAGGCTGGTTGGAATTCTCAAACAAACAATGTTTTGAAAACACCTCAGCATGTCAGTGTTTGCACTTTTCTAATGAAATCATCCTACAAATAGCTTACTTATAATTGTCTCGGCATACTGCACTCTTAGAAAAAGGTACAAAGCTGTCACTGGGGTGGTGTCCTAAAGTTCAAAAGCTAAAGGTATATATTTGTACCTTATTTACCCTTAAATGGTACATATTAGTACCTAAAGTGTACATATAAGTAAGTAAGCCTTAGTAACAGTCTTGTACCTTTTTCTGAGAATGTAGGTTAAACTGGAATAGGAAAAACTATTTTAATATTTAATAATAAAAATGGCATACTTCATCTTTAAATTCCTTCATTTTTTAGCTTTGGATTCACTGGGTAATAATATAACACAATGCAGTGAACGACAACAAATTTTTAGACCTACCTGAAGGTTGGCGCATGTGGAGAAAACACATGCCCTGTCAATTTGCTTGACATCATTTGAGTTGATGACATGTTTGGTGATGATAGCCGGTTGCAGATTGGTCCGTACTGATGGGACTGCTGACTGAGACTCAGTGATGGGAACTAGACCCGCATCCGTGCCATAACCGAATGCCTGGATAGCATTTCCTGCACACCGAAACACACACACACACACACACACACACACACACACATGCAAATAAAAACATGAATGAAAAAGCCATGAAATTTTCATGTGGCAAAAAAAAAACCCTCAGCAAAAGAGATCACATGCCCGTAAGGCATAGCATTTCTCATTAATGTGCTATTTAGGTTAAGCCCATAAGGATGGCTGTTCAGGCCGTGAGGTTACGTGAGGTTTCATCTCCACTCACTCAAGCAAGTGTTCTCTCTGAAGTCTCGGAGGAAGGCCTCGCACTCAGCTTCATGATTTCCACTGCCTCGACAGCCACACCAAGGGGAAATAGTGATGTTGGTTTGGCTCGCATCCACATAGTTTGGAGTCACATCTGATCCTGTAAGGCCAAGGGTAGAGATTCTCATAAATATTCATTAGGTGGGAACATGTTGGTTTATAGATCTCGCTGTCTGGAGTATAATGTGCTGTTTGGCCAAGTATAATGGCCAGAGGTTGTTGGTCTGCTCTCTTTTAGAGGTCCGTTTGTTCACAGCACGACTGGATTTTTAACCCTCCAGGATTCATTTCAGGTAAAAGGCTAAAAGGATGCAATTTAAAATTTTCTCTGATGGTTTGCAGGCCTAATTTACACAGCAGAAGTAGTAATTATTTCAGATTATTTTATGTAAATTGTCAAAAAGACATATATATATATTATATTAGGGGTGTATAACGGTTCACAAAATTAACGGTTCGGTTCGATACGACACAGTGGTGTCACGGTTCGGTGACACCACTGTGTCTCAGTCAATTCACTATAAGCAGAAAGTGAAAGTAAAAACGGAATGACGGAGTAATGAAGGAGCTTTCGGCATCTATCGCTGCATATTCTCTCAGAGACGACGAGAGACCAATCTACTTCAACATATGCTGATAACGGTATATAGCTAACTGTTTTCATTTATTCCCTTAATATTTCTCTTGTGACCCATACATAGTGAAAAAAAAGACAAGAAACGTATTTTGTGTTAAACAGGTTGTTTTTGAAAGTTGGTGCTTGAAATATGCTAAATATTTTTATTCATTGATTTTAATTTATGACTGCTGAGTTAATATTTTAATTATAGGCCTATACTTCATTGTATATAGACCTGTTTTAAAATATATATTTTTTACATTTTTAAATATAATCCTAATCATTCAATAGATTAGGAGTTAATATCTTAATCTTTTGTTATCCTCGCAGCGCGTCAGTTATGTGGTAGCTAATATTGCGGGGCAAATTCATTGTAATTTTAATTTAATAATAAAAGTAACTTCATAATAATAATAATAGTCCTAATAAAAATAAGAATGTAACAGGCCTACATTGATTGGAAATGCCAAATCCTCTTAATATTGCCAATAAATAATCGTTGATACGACATCATCGTCTTTCGACGCACCCCAGCAAGAGGAGGTTATCGCGGGGCCTTTTGCAGTGCGTGTCCTGCGTGCCCGTCCACTAGACAGCACGTTGCCTGTTACGGCGTTTGCGCTGCCTTGTTGAGCACAGTGGCACTGAGAACATTATATTTCACACACTTAAAGCTCTTTTAGTTTCCATATGTAATAGGATTAGTCCAACGAATCGTTCGGTTTGTAATGCGTACCGAACCGAAAGCCACATACCGAACGGTTCAATACGAATACGTGTATCGTTAGCTGAATTGAGGCAGTAATTAAAGCAAAAGGAGCCCCTACCAAGTATTGAGTACATGTACAGTAAATGAACATACTTTCCAGAAGGCCAACAATTCACTAAAAATGTTTTTTTTTATTGGTCTTATGAAGTATTCTAATTTGTTGAGATAGTTAATTGGTGGGTTTTTGTTAAATGTGAGCCAAAATTATCACAATTAAAAGAACCAAAGACTTAAACTACTTCAGTCTGTGTGCATTGAATTTATTTAATACACAAGTTTCACAATTTGAGTTGAATTACTGAAATAAATGAACTTTTCCACGACATTCTAATTTATTGAGATGCACCTGGATATTTGCGGACAATCTTTCTTTTGAACAATTTTACATGTTGCCTTTATCAGGCTGTATAAATATAGTACATAATTTATGTATAAAATATAACTTATAAATATAATTTATATGTAGTGGCTTTTAAATTTTAGGAAAAGGGACTCCAAGGGGATTGTTTTATTTGGGGTCGTTGGCTTCAAAACATTTGAATATCCCTTGACTTCATCTGTTCTCCTGTTCTTTATAATCTTTCTTGAAATAAAATTCCTGATGCATCACTAATTAAAACAGCTAAAGAAGGCAAAATACATGTTCCAAAGAGTCAGTCCATTAAAATGCAATTCCAAATTCTTATTATTGCCGTGCAGCAGATTTTTCTCATAATCACTCACCAATGAGTCCAACGTAGGACACCAGACAACCGCGGTAGTTATCATTAGGACAGATTGTTATTGAATGCGGTGTCGTCTGGCAATTCATGTGGAAGTCTGCCAGCCTGGATCTAGTCCAAAAACAAAGCAAATTATAGAATTTAAGAGGCCTGAAACATTTTTAGCACATTCGACTGAATAGGATTTAGATGCACGCTTGAATAAGCTACTAGTCTTTCTATATTTACAAAGCACGATTACAGTACATGACGCTGAAGAAAGGATGGATTTTCATATTCTCAAATAACGCCGTCTGCACCTTCTGTCTTATCTGCTCCAAGAGTCACACGCTTTTGGATCAAGCTATAAGGGAAGATTTATTCTAACAGTTATTTATCACCACAGCTGCATCCGCTATCATCAATGCTCTAATATCCAAGACCAAAACAATACGCAGCAGTGAATGTGCAATATGAGATGCGTTCTGTCAGGCCTAACTAGTGTCTGGTGGGGTTCCAATTCAAGGCCATTTTCTGCTCGACTCCATGTGGTATTTCTCTAACTCAAGCAATCTGCCTCAAACAGCCTCTTCCTAGGGGGTTATGTGCATTCAGAAACAGATTGCTCCAAGCACTAGACCTGAGGTGGGCAGGGGGTCACATTAGTACTTATTCTTGAGTATGAACTCTCTGCCCTAGCACTTTACAGACACATAAACTCGGAATAATAGCTCTGCGCATCCTTCCCTCACATAATGCCGGCGAGATGGAGATCTCAGGCTCGCTGCCCTCCTGTGAGACCTTGATTAATAGTGAATCATCCTACATGGCAGTATGGACCCCTGACTCACCAACTCAGCTACGGTGTGAATATTAACCGAACCGTTCTTGCTGTTGGGTCCACAGGTGTTGCCTGGGTGTTTACCTCCCAGAACAAAGAATGGTGTCTGCATCGCTCTTATGGGTTCTTGCCGAAAAGGTCATCCTTTCTACTCTGCTTTATTGACATGGAAATGGATGTTCCTCTGATGCTTTTTGTGCCGTATTTTCACCCCAAGCTTTATCTCTAGATAAGCGCTGCCGTGACTCACGGCAAAAAAGGCAAAGGCATGAAGGTGTTTGAAATCAGCAATCAAGGAGCGATGCATGCTGATGAGACTGCAATCCAAAGTGGACCGCTCTGAAAGGGCGAACTGAAGTGCTCCCAAATTATGGCACTAGCAGTTCAAAGATATTACTCAATTATTTAAATTCCCAACTACATCATAGATTCATTTTTAACAGAGCTGGAGTGGAAGACCTTGCTAACATAGTGCAACTAGAGGAGACTGTGGAAAAATGTCACATGGGGTCAGCTGTAACAGTCAGTTTAACCAATTAGAAATAAGCTACACTATCATTCATACATAATCACCAGTGTCCAAAGATGACACACAAAGACTGCACAAAATGGGACATTTGGATAAGCTAAAAAAAAAAGTTTCCACAAAAATATGAAGCAGCACAACTGTTTTCGGCTTAATAAGAAATATGAATAATATTATTAATAATAATATTTCTTGAGCAGCAAATCAGAATTATTTCTGAAGGATCATGTGACACTGAAGACTGGAGTAATGATGCTGAAAATTCAGCTTTGCATCACAGGAATAAATTATATTTAAAATATATTAAAATAGAAAACAGTTAATTTTATTAACATTTCACAATATTATTGTTTTACTGTATTTTCGATCAAATAAATGTAGAAGATTACAAAACAAATGAAAAGACAAATATGAGAATCAAAAAGCACAAACAAACAAAAATACTACTTTCTGGTCACCCAGTTTTTCTCAGGATCCTGGCAAAATCTTATTTTTTAATCTTATCTTATTGAAACAGCATGATTTTTAAACTAACATATGCTAAGTTATTTTAGGGCCGCTGAAAGAAAGTTTACTGTGAATTCAACATGCCACCTCACTTAGCTCAAGTTCTATGCAAAGATCATGAATATTCTATCAGTCTACCATCATGATTCAACCCCATGAACTTACACAGCCATGTCCTGAAGCAGATACGTGAAGCTCGTAGACGTGGCAGTAAATACTCTTGAAAAAATTGAATGTGGAGTTTTTGCCTTAAGGAGCTTTTTCTACTGCATCCAACCCTTAAAATTACTCTCATTCTCTGAATCCAATGTATTCAGGTCTTTTTTACTAACATTCATTTATTTGATTTGAAGAAAACAAGTTAAATGCGAAGTGTGTAATTTCACCGAACAAAACAATGATTGTTTTCAAACATGTTTCTAAAACACTTCCCCACCTGCCATTGGTCAACCAAACAGATAACCCCGCCCCCAAACTCACACTATTGGTTGAGCTGTTGCTGAGTGAATCTCAAAGAGAGATATTGAAAGAAACGGTTTTTTTTTTATTGACAACAAACCTTCAAATGACTATTTTCCTGCAAATTAGGTAGGGATTAGAGAGCATATTTTAATATCCAAAATGACAAAGCATTTTAAGAGTTTGACACTTCCTCAAATTATCCACTTGACACTGGTTGCAAGTTGAACTCACAACACTTCAAATATGAAAATCCATTTGAAATCTGGATGTATTATCATAGAAAATAACAAATAATTTGCTCAAAAATATGTTAATTAAATGAGAGAGCTGTGTTGGGTCTGAGGAACTTCCTACAGATTCATAATATTGTATGATGAGGTTTGAGTTTTTGGCAAAGCAGAAAAGGTGCACATGGACTGTCTTGTTTTTCTGTTAGACCAGGAACATAATAACGATGCTGGCCTAAATTAAGGAATCCCTCAGTGGAGCTGATGATTTACATTGTTAATTACATTCTGGCTGGCTCAAGGAGGCAGAAGGGTGGGAGATGTGTAAATGAATGCACCTGGTAACAGGTTTGCAGGGCTGGAGTGTTAAACCATCATCATCAGCATTAACGTTACCTGCTCCCCCCAGGAGACATCATGAGCCCGCTATGTCATTCAGGGACATCTCTAAACGGATGTCACCCTCTCGATGCCAAACATCATGTGCATAGAGTTAGTCAGACCTGTGGCGACTTGCAGATGATGAACAAGTGTTACCGAAAAATAATTACAGGGTTTGGTTTTTCATTTTTTACTTTGAAGCTAGCTGGTCTAAGCTGGTCAAACTGATTTAATCAGCAATCCTGTATCAATTAAATTAACACATTTCAAATGTGCTGTTTTATATTTGGTCCAGTTTATTCATAGTTGTGCTAAATCTAACAATGGTCTAGATGCTTTATACTCATGAATTGCCACAGATGTAGTCTTATGCAGTGTAGCAACTAAATAAATGTAGAAACACTACTAATTTACCTATATTTTTCAGTAGCCCTAAATGAGATGGTTTATGTACCCAATAAAACTGCTCTGATTGTAAAAATATATTATTCCTGCTAAATCCATCTTAAGCTGGAAGCTGTTATTTGGAACATGGTATCTGGTATCGTTAGCCCGTAAACGTGTTCCAAAACTAGCTTGACCACCTTCGGCTGATATGGCCATCTAGTTTTGTTGATGGTCTTGGACAGTCTAGCAGCTTACACTAGCTAATGACTATATTAAAGCCTATTGGGTCTAATTTTTTGCATGCAATTTGTCTGTTCAAACCAATGTGTTAAAAAAAGATGATGAATTATTATACAGTCTTATTCTCTGACAGTAGGTGGCGCTTTTAGAAAAGCAGAAATACCCTGGGTTACATAATACTCAACTCTACATAATATAGTGAGCTTTTAATACAGTAATACAATAAGTTTTTAATCAAGCAACTCGTTCTAGTTCTAAAGTGAAGTTTTTGAATTAGTAACAGAGGCTTGGGCTCAACTGGTAAACTGTCAAATTGTGATTTGAATCCGTGGTGTAAGGAAGTAGTTCTGCACAAAAGAGGGTTTTTAAAGACACTTCGTTGTTTCTTATGTATGTACACACTTGTGCCATCGAACTGTTGTATAAACGCAAAATATCACACTCGTAGCCGTGCACTATGGCTGTATATCGGCATATCACACTGCTACTCATATAAAATTGCTCATTTATTTTGAAAAAGACTATGTCTTGTTTTAATAGTTTTAACATTGTTAGCTACTTTTTGTTAGTATCTTTTCAAAAAAGAGTTACTTTACAATAAATTTACTGCTTTGCCCAGTAGTTTTGGTGTTATATAGTGACACCTAGTGGTTTGGATGATGCAGTTTGTTTAGCTGCTGCCACCTCACTGCAAAACAGTTTGATTTGTTATTAATTCGGTCTCAAATGGTGAATCACATACATGCTGATCAATACTCTGGTATATATTATATTGAATCTGTATTTGTAGTATATTGCATTTGTTGTTTTTGTTTAGTCTTAGTAACTACTATGTTTACTGTAAAGAGCACTAGCTAAAAGCTCTATATAAAACAAAGTATTATTATTATTAGTAACAGTACCTTGCAAGGCTGGTCATATGATGTAAACATTGTGCAGCCCATTGGGGGAGATCCACTTCATGAAGAATAAGCAACTAATATATCTGAAAGTCTAAGAATAAATCTTTATCCTTTCATTGACATTTCTGTTTAATGTTAATTTCTTTAAGCAAAACATTTTTTAAACTTTAACAAAATTACTGAGTGTACCATTAAGATGACAAATGTGTTTCATTCTTCAGCAGCGAATCATGGCAGCCCACTCATTTCCTAACTGGAGTGTTTATCACTGATGATTTAGGAACAGATGGATGGGGTGCTTGTCCTCTTTATACTCTGGCCTCGGCCCAGCGTGGATATCCGCAAACAACAGACAAGCACGTACTCGGACAAACAGAGCATCAAGGCCAAATATTTCAGGCAGGCTATGTCTCTTTCTGTTTCTACAGTTCATTTGAAAATGGTCCTTCAGCTGTTAGGAAAGATCTCATTATACTTCAACTTTAACATGTCCACAGAGTTTCTGAACATCTCCTGACTGTGCTCGAATAATAAGTCCATATTGTACATATTTTCGTTTGGGAATTTCAGACTTGGAGTCTTTAGCTGTTAAATAAAAGGGAGGCACTGTTTTTAAACTCTAAACTTGTACCTATTTTTAATGTGATTTATTTCCTGCGACTGCATGTGTGTGCAAATTTTTACGCTTGTGTGGTTAAATTAGCATCTTCTAAGAAGTCCGGGGGTCCAGCGGGATTCAGGACCATGACCATGAAGTCTAAGCAACAAGACCATGAATCATTTACACAACTCCTGAAGGCACACTGAATCTAATATCCATGTCACCTGACTCAAATAAGAGTCCACGACTGGCTTTTTCTGCTTTCAAGCTTAAGCCAAAGCTTCATCTGTATGGTAGCTTATTCAAAATGCTTTTGGACAATTTCAAAAGCTCAGATTAATCTTATTTGTGTTCAGGTATGAGATGGAAAAGCATCAAAGTATATGGAATGTATCGAAATGCACCATTAAACACTGGATATCAAATAAATAATGCATTTATGTTAATGTAAAAGAAAAATTGAGTAAATGAAAGCAGCCAGGAGCTTTAATGATTAGAGAGATGTGGCCTCCAAAATGTTTTTAGGCTTTTTAGTGTAAGTAAATGCCACATAAAATCCTTAGATTAGTAACTGGCACGAGAACTGCCCTTTTATTTGCTGTACTTGTCCCATTACAACAGTTGGCCCGTGGATAATATGCCATAGGGATGGATGAGGCACTAATGAATTAAATAAACTATATTGCTTACTGGTAAATTAGCACCAGTTTTTGTTAAATTACATATCCAGCAAAATTTTTTATTTTTTTTATTCTTTCCATTTACTTGTGAACATAAAAATATGTATTATAATTACATACGGAAGATGTAGTATTATAATTACATTAAAACAAACATTTTTTTAAACATCCTAATTTGAAAGCACTTTTTTTAAACTATGGGACATTTGGTGTCTCTGAAAAGTCCAGGATGTCCTCCTTGAGATACACTAAGATTACAAACAAAATGCCCTTTACAGAGGACAAAATGAATGACAGGGTCTCGGAAAGTTATTCAAGTCAGGCATAACAATACATATGAGTGTGTCTGTTTACTGTATCCTCAGCCTGGCCACTGCACTGAGTCAGTTCTGTTGTTGGATGTCCTCCAGTCTCCTGCTATGGGAAAGGCAAGGTGATTTCTGGAGGCTATGACAGATAGAAAGGGCAGCCAAAGTCCTCAGGTTGGCCTGGTGGGGGCCCTCGCTTTTCTCTCAGTTCACACATCACACAGTGTTTGAGGACAAAGGGTCTGGAGCCCAGTGGCCATACATGTAATAAGTGCAGGAGTTAAGGATGCACCAGACAAGCTTGTTGAATGCAGGATAGATAAAATGTCAAGCTTGCATGCATTTCCCTCACCCTGATGTTTTATTTGGGCTTGTTTTATACAGTATATGGGTCATTCCTACAGTGCAGTACATTTTAATGTGAAACATGTCTTATTATTAAAAAGAATACCTCATTTGTTTTAAAGATCATATTATCATATTATTTATTTTAACACAATATAACAACTATTTAACCCTGTAGAACCTGACATAATCAGTGTAGCCTGAAATCATATTTTGTTGTTTAGTTTATTGTAGTTTATTATCTTAAAAAACATTAAGCATAAATAGTGTTTAATGTTTTGTAATGTATCTGATATATAAGGCTTTTATGGCTCATATAGTATGATATGGTGAGAATATGGAGCTCATACTTGAAGAGGGGAAAAAACACCACAGTTTTATTCAGACGCTCTCCAAAAATATGCAGTTTGGTATTTGGATATTTATATGGCCAGATAGAATGAAATTATGATGGCTTATGATGTAAATGAATGAGATTTGTTTAACACTTTAACAGATTACTTACATAAAATGCATATAAATATCTGTTGTCACTTTATGACTATTAAATGCTTAGTTTTATTTTCAAAGCTCTTTAGTTTTTATTTTGGGAGGCAAAACATAATAAAGAACAATACAATGATTGAGAGATGAACAAACAAATCTTCCTCAAAAGCCTGATGGATCATATTTGATATTCACATTTTATTACACACACACACACACACACACACACACACACACACACACACAGTAGGCTTTATGGCTAAATAATAAATAATTTCAGCACTTTTTTGTTTAAAAATGTGTTTTATTTTGTAGCATTGTTTCATAGATAATCAATATCACTATTTAATATAATTTTCTATTCTGTTAGCATTTTGTAATATCACTTTGCCTAGCAAAAGCCAGTTTCCCAATGACATCATCATCCAGGAAGTGACATCATTTTTATTGAGGAAGCAACAGTATAGGTGTGCTTTTCACCTCCTGCTTGGATTTATTGAATATTCAGCTTGTAAATTTGAGACCAAACAACTCTTGACTGCAGGTGCCATTTGATGTCATTTCCAAGATGGCGGCAACCTAATGAAATTGTCTATAGGTGAGTGGAGCCATCTTGTTTTGTTTACATTTGTCTATAATGATGATTGACTAGAATACTAGAATGCTTTTTGGTTTGAAATGGGAAAATTTTACTCAAGTATTCCCACATTCAACTTAAGTTAGCATGTAACATAAGTGTTTAGCAG
Organism: Sinocyclocheilus rhinocerous; assembly: GCF_001515625.1. Classification (NCBI taxonomy): domain Eukaryota; kingdom Metazoa; phylum Chordata; class Actinopteri; order Cypriniformes; family Cyprinidae; genus Sinocyclocheilus; species Sinocyclocheilus rhinocerous. The sequence continues at coordinate 309,534 of NW_015664758.1, forward strand.
TGGATTTGATGAATTGTGTGATGTTTTGTAGTTTTAGATTTGTTTTGTCACTCCATCCTGTAATCCATAATAATCCATCCTGTTTGATAAATTACAGAAATCGATATGATAGTATCAAAATATGGTTATCAAAATTACCAAATCAAAAGATGACCTCTAAGCTAACATCCTGCTATTTTCATGACATTGTGTATATAATCAAGTTATAATTCATCAAATTTGAGTGTAGGAAGCTTGACTAAAGGCTATTTTCTATAATCTTTTATCATTTCTGTAATTTCTGCACCACTAATGGCACCAAATGCAATTGTATTCTTCTCGTTGGGTTTCAGACTATTTGTTCGTCTGGGGTTAGAGAAAGTTTTTTTTTTTCATTTTAGTTTTCACTATAGTGGCACAAAAATGACATGCTTCACCTTTAACTTACAAGTACATTCATTCGTTTAAAAGTTAATCAGCCCAAAAAGTATGGCATAAATGAATAAAACCATACAGTGTTTTGTAAAGAAATAAGTGCCATAATTTCATTGACAACAGCACTGAGGCATTTCATTTAATGCAATCTTTAGGTCTTGCAGTTCAATTAAATAGTGTTTGTGACCCCTAGCTTCTTTTTAAGCATGAGTAAGAAGCTGGCTTTTAGAGTTGCTTTTTCATTCAGTGCCTTTCAAAGACAGGTTTATGTTCGGGCGATCTCTTACAGTCCCAGGTGACTGTTGATGAATGACACATGAACTGGGAGAGTTGAGCACAGGCTCAAAAGAGAACGTTTCATTTGACACAGCCCATCGATTTTCTCCTAGTTCACCATACTAGGTTAATTACCATTCCCCACTCGATAAAACACCTATTCTAAATGTTGCTAATAGACCGTAAGTGTTCACTGGTTGCGTGATTGATCACTGATTTTTTTGTTCTTCGGAAATAAAGTGATAAGACAGGGTCAAGACATTGCATGCTTGAATGCACCGTATGCTGATCAAACCTTATAGTCGATACAGTGCTGCAATTGGCTGTCTGTCAGCGTTTGGGTCAATAATTCGCTTTTAATGGGTTGCGTGTCCTTGGCTATATAGATTACATATCGGTTACTTCTGTAGTGAAGTGTTTTTTGACCACCTAAGGATTCAATCTCTACCATGTTTTTGAGCTTATGGATCTCCTGCTGATTCAATGTTTGTAATGTGTGTTGAGTATATGGATCACCTACTGATACAATGTCATTTCTGTTGCTACTGTTCCTTCTGAAGGTAATTTATAGTAGCCCTACTATTTAGAGTTGACCTACAACAGCTAATCAGTAATAGTCAATAATACAAGTAAAAGACAATGAATTTTATTATTTATTATTCAAGTCTTTGCACTGTTGACTTGCACCACATGACTTTGATTTGACAGACATATTATTAAATATTACTAAGCAGTGAAACGGGTTCATTTTTTTCTTCTAAGATTTTTTATTTTTTTTTACTTTAGCAATTTAACTTCTAAATGAGGCATTTCTTTTCTTAATTATGATATCAGGACAGTTATATTATTATGATTATACATGATGTACTATATGGTATCAAAAATATCAAATAAAATATAAAAACTTAAAATATGTATATTCAAGTCATTTATTTTTTTTTAATGAGACTTAATAATTGATATTAGGACAGTTTTTTTGACTTTGTTTGACTTTGTGGCCTACAAATATCAAAAGTAATTTTAATTCAGAAAAGGGGTGAAAACACAAAAGAGGTATATTCAAGTCATTTATTTATTAGTTTTTATGAGACTTTTTTATTTAATTATGGTATTAGGACAGTTGTGTCATCGTGACATTTTGACTTTATGGCCTAAAAATATTTTAAAAATTACTTTTAATTCAGAGAAAAAAATAAAAAAATAAAATAGGTATATTCAAGTCATTTAACTTTTTTAATTAAACATTTTCTCTTAATTATGATATCAGGACAGTTGAATTATCCTGACATATTTGACTTTGTGGCCTAAAAATATCAATATTAATTTGAATTAAAAAAATATATTAAAAAAAACACCATGAAAGAGGTATATCATTTAATTTTATCAATGAGTCTCTTTTTTTCTTAGTTATGATATCAGGACAGACCTGTCATCCTGATATATTACTTTGTGGACGAAATTTTTTATTTATTAATTTGAAATGAGAAAAAAATAGATAAAATAAAAGAGGTATATTCAAGTCATCTAACTTTTTTTATTAAACTTTTTTTTTCTCATAATTAATTATGATATCAGGACAGTTGTATCATCTTGACATTTTTTAATTTATGTCTCAGTTACATTTGGGCTGCACGATTAATCGAATGCAAAAGTCATGCGCATCTTGTCAGTAAAGCCAGTTCTGTGATTAGTATTAAATTTCCATCACGTGCTTTCAGATGGAGCAGCATTTAATACACAGAGCCGTAGTTCACTGACAAGCTACGCAATATCGCATTCATTATTGCAGACTATTTAATTGTGCGATAATGAGATCGAAGATATCGTTCTGCGACAATGACTGTTTGCGTAGCTTCTCAGTGAACTACGGCTCTGTGTAGTAAATGCTGCTCCATCTGAAAGCATGTGAAAATACCACATATAATAACATGTTTTTACTCCAAACTCACTTCATGACGTCAGTCGAGTGTTTGAAATAAATCCTTCTGTGAGATGATGTGGCTTCTTACACAGAATAAGGCACGCAACATATTTCATAGCATTTAAGCAGTGATAAAGGCATTGCATTATAAATATACTTTATTTTAATGAAAATGATAATAATAAGAACTCAGATAAACCGTATATTGCCGTAGTCGTGTGTTTATTAGTCACGTTGAATCAATAAAAGCAGTTAAATCTTCTGTTTATCCAGCTACCGCTATAGGCATTTCCTGGGTTTCTTCTGCGAGGCGTATTTGGAGTGTCAGCGCGAGAGTGCCCTCAATGAAAGCAGTTAAATCTTCTGTTTATTCAGCTACCGCTATAGGGATCTCTTGGATTTCTTCTGCGGGGCATATTTGGAGTTTCCTGGCCTTCGGATGGAGATTTACTACTGATCACAGAACCGTGCTTCACTGAAAGATACACATGATAATCGCAGCTTCTGCCTTATCGCGATTTCATTCCAATTGATCGTGCAGCCCTAATTTAAATTTAGAAATGAAAAGGTAATTTTGACAAAAGTCATTGTAGGTATGAATTGATTTTTTTTTTTATTGTATTTTTTAATAAATTAATAGAGTCAGGTCAAGTGAGGGGTTAAATGTCACTCGTTGTTAGACCTTCAAATATTTAATAGAGCATGCACATCAAAATTGTTAGCTGCAGCCCTACCAAACTGTCAGCCTATTTGTTGCATATCTGGTGCCGTGACCCGGATGAAATAACCTTACCTGCAGAGCGGATCTGAACGGCAGGCCCTCCTTAGCTCAAGGCAGTTTGATTTTGTCTTCTCCTCAAAAGAACACGCAGGCATGATGGTTTGCCGGCGACGTTCGGCACACGCTTTATCCCGACAGGAGCAGAAGAGCAGCGGGTAGCTGAATTCCGTTTGCACGCGGTCGAAGAACTGCCGCAGACCCCTGTGACAGCGCTTTCGGTTGCAGGGTTCCTGCGCTTGCTGAATGGGAGTTGCGGGGCTGCAGGTGGCCATGAGTGCAGTACGCTGTTTCTTGCAGGTGTCGTTGAGGTTGCAGGCTTTTGCTGCATCCAGGCATGGATTGCAGGGCTTGCCCGTGTCAGAACACAGATTCCCTTTTGCAGAAGCGGAGTCCATGGCTGTGGGCACAGATAGAGGAGAGCAGTGAGGGTCAGCATGCTTGGTTAAACAGAGACAAGTCAGATTCGAGTGAAAATACGTATTTAGATGTGTCTACTCAGGCACACAGGCGACGCACTGTCAGGTTGCTTCAGCTTTTGAGCCTGCAAATGTCAATGCACATGTATTCCTCTAATAAAGGCATTTTGCAATACTCGTACATGAAAATAATCAAGACAAGCACATTTATCAAATATTACCCTGGCTGTGCATGCGTCCTCCAAATTAGCCTCTATTCACATCTCCGCTTGAAAACCATGACATATTATGACTTTTCTGACTTTTTGATAGGAGCTAACATGATCTCTAATAGCGTTTTTCATTTCAACATGCACAGGCGGCTTCATGCTAGTCAAGCTTTTGTCCTTTGAAGCATGTTTAATTAGATTTTGCCCAATGAGAACTGCTGGATAAGCCATTGTTAGAAATCTTGGGTGGTTCAGTGTGAAATAGCTCTTGCTTGTCATTTAGAAGATAGTCTCAGTCTTTTCTGAGTTGAAATTCTTACTGAGATGGCTTTGTCATTGTCATGCTCCAGGCTGAGACTGGTCACACTAGCATGATTTTGTGAATATTTAATTATCTACTTTTGGAAACACTCTAAGGCAGTGGTTCTCAACCCGCAGCCCGTCACGAATTCAAATGCGGCCCACCATGCTGAACACAATTTAAAAAATAACTTTTTTACGTTTTACAATTCATTTTAGTTTTTACATTAATTTAAAAATGTACTAAACAAATATAAACTCTAATGTTTTTATGTAAAATTATTTTGTTTTTCATATATTATTTTCAGACATGAGCAGACCTGTACTCACGTAGGCTAATTAACGTTACGCTAGGGCTGTGCAAAAAATCGAATGCAATTTTCATGCGCATCTCATCAGTAAAGGCGCTCCTGTGATTAGTAGTAAATCTCCAGCACGTGCGTTCAGATGGAGCGGCATTTACTACACAGAGCCATAGTTCACTGACAAGCTACACAAAATCGCGTTCAAAATCGGCAATGAATCACCTGCGATTTGAAAGCGCTCACTTTGGCAGAAGTCAATTCAAATAGTCATCAGCAGCCATTAGTTTGGTAAAATTGAGCATCAGAATGGACAAATTTGTTATTAAGGGAGAAAAACTAAATGTGGAAAATGCCAGCGAAGGAACACATACAAACAAGAATAGTCGCAGTATCAGCAGTGAAGGTAGGAGAGTGCTGGACTTTCGGTTTGCCCCGCCACTCACTTGAAGATGTTCAGGCAAAAGGAAACACCCTTACTATGCAGCAATCATCCTTAATTGCTGAAATGTGGCAAAAGAGCTCTGGAGAGAACCTCAGATTATTAAATTCGAAAGTGCTTTCCATATGTGGATCAACATAGGCTACATTTGTGAATGCACATTTTCTGTCAGGACCAATATCGTCAAAGATGATTGACAATTAGCATACAGTTTTGATTGGCGGTATGGTTCTGTTCTGGGCAAGAACTCCCTGCGCATCCATGCAGCCTAACATGGATGAGAGCAATGTCGCGCGTCAAGCCACACTTCCGTGCGCGTCTTACAGACTAGTTTAGTTTAGAGCTTTATTAATCCCCTTGGGGCAATTAATTCAGACTTTCGTGGTGCTTCACATATACAACACTTAACACACACATACATATATTTAAAATACACCAAATACATAAAAAGGGGGAAACAAATAAAAAAATAAAAATAAATAAATTTCATTAATTAAATAAATCTACAACTTACAATCGATCTTTACTTAATATCCTAATGATTTTTGGCATAAAAGAAAAATCACTAATTTTGACCCATACAAAGTATTTTTGGCTATTGCTACAAATATACCCCAGCGACTTAAGACTGGTTTTGTGGTCCAGGGTCACATATGTAAATGATATGCGTGCGGCCCGTGAGACTTGCACTTGGACCATAGTGCGGCCCAGTGGACAAAAAGGTTGAGAACCACTGCTCTAAGGGTTGTTAAAGCAATATTTACCCAGTGATATTTAACTTTTTATGTTAGTCATTTTGGTTTAGATATTTGTGAATGCTCTTTTACATTCAAGTCTGTCCATTAGTGGAGCTGGATGCATCTTTCAAAAAAATTAATGTGGATGAATTTCGCTTAACATTCCTGGAACTTGCATTTTTGTGTCTATTCTTTTTAGTGAATCAATATAGTATAACCAATGTGGTCCGATTCATGAATGAATTAATCTTTAGAGCGAGTTAAGACTGGTTTTGTGGTCCAGGGTCACATATGTAAATGATATGCGTGCGGCCCGTGAGACTTGCACTTGGACCATAGTGCGGCCCAGTGGACAAAAAGGTTGAGAACCACTGCTCTAAGGGTTGTTAAAGCAATATTTACCCAGTGATATTTAACTTTTTATGTTAGTCATTTTGGTTTAGATATTTGTGAATGCTCTTTTACATTCAAGTCTGTCCATTAGTGGAGCTGGATGCATCTTTCAAAAAAATTAATGTGGATGAATTTCGCTTAACATTCCTGGAACTTGCATTTTTGTGTCTATTCTTTTTAGTGAATCAATATAGTATAACCAATGTGGTCCGATTCATGAATGAATTAATCTTTAGAAACTTTTCTTCTTGGGGGCTCAAAAACATGTAGTGCAATTAGTGTAGTAGTCTGATTCCTGAACGTGACAGTGCACAGCAAAATCCCCAGAGTTAAATCAACTCTGCTCAGAGTTCAGTAAAGTAACACTGAAGCCGAGTTGAAGTCAATGGGATAATTAAGCAATTAATTAATTGATGAGTGAGCATTAGTAAAGAAAACCCGCTGTTAACAATGTTGAAGATGAACAACAACAGCTCAGGCTTTTAGACATGAAAACATATCACATAATCCTCAACAGTGGTAACTCTGCTTCAGTGTTACTTTAACACTCTGTAGATTGGGACAATATGTACTCTGAGCAGAGTTGATTTAACTCTGGGGATTTTGCTGTGTGTAAATTAACTAATCACCCTTATGAGTTGATTCTTTTTGGTGAATCTATTGCATAAATTGTGACCATGTTTTAGTCTGATTCCCAAAAAAATTAACACGTTAATTTTGGTGATTCAAAAACATGCAGTCATTGTAGTGATATTCCTGACAGATGGCTCTTAAGATCAGTGTTATCAGTGTAGTCTGATTTCTGAACAAATTATTCTTAATAAGATCTGGTTCATTTTAGTGAATCAAAAACATGCTGCATATCCTATGTATGAGCCAAAAGAAAGAAATCTATTTTGGTAGAAAAATATTTTTGTATGTATACTGTAATGAAGCAATCACGTAATGTTGCTGTTGAACAGCAAAACACATGGGAAATATTGTTGGGCCAAATACAACGTTTTTGCCTGTGTGGGGTCTGGCAGCGAAGACATGGCCCTTGGAGGCCCCCTTTATCTGTAATGTGTCAAGGTTCTGATTTATTCTAACCAGTGTGTGCTTTTTAAGGAGTCTTAACATCCCACCCCAAAGGAACACTGGCCAACATTTCCAAAACTCATTATCTCATTTTGCATCTTCAAATACGCTGCTAAAACTCACAGTTTGCAAAGGGCAAAACTGTTCAAGTGGAAAAAAAGGAAAAGCTCTCAAGTCCTGCCAGAAGTGATAAATATTATTTGCATATAGGAACGCAATGGCCAATTAGCACTACGCCAGAGCTACCTTGTTATCTCTCTGACAGACAAGGTTTTTACAGTATCCCTGGCTCAAAGCGCTTCCTTACTGCGCGCTCGCACATGTTTTATTAAAGCTGAGGGAATCAGGCAGGGGCTTCAAAACAGATCTCATTGAGGCCTCGCTTCTCACAAGGTCATGTAAGTGGAAAGTGTACCTGTCCGCTGATTGCCTCACTAGCAAAAACATCCCTGCTCTCTTGCCAGACAACAGCTCCTCACCCCTCTTTCCCAATGACTTATGACGCAAACACAATCTCACTTCTTCTTCAGAAACCCATAGAAGTCCTTAGACAAGGACTGTGTTCATCAAACAGCCTGCTCTTAATGGAATTGATAAAAACAAATAAACTTTAAATGCCATGTTTTGGAATCATAGCTCAAATATGTATGCTCTTATATGCTAAATCAAAATAATCAAGTACAAATTAAGGCTGGGGGAAATATCCATAAGCCCTTGTGCTTTAATAATTTAATTATGTATGTTTGGTCAAAGCATGGTAGCTTAAGGGTGCATGAAGTAATGCACGTTTGAGTTCTCTTCAGTACTGCTAATGTTGTTGGTATTCGTTTTTCTTGCCGTTTCAAAGAGCAGTTTTATGTGAATTACTGGGGAGAAAATACCCAATAATTTCAAACGGTGCAGTATATATTGATACCATATTGGTTATTGGGCAATATTAGAATTTATTTTATTTTATTATTAATGTTTTTTAATGAATGCAGTTTTTACAATACACTGTATTGTATTCAAAAGTTTAGGATTGGTTAATATCTTATGTCCAGTATTAATTTGATCAAAAATACAGTAAAAACAGTAATGTTGTGAAATAATGCTACAATTTTAATTAACTATTTTCTATTTGAATATATTTTAAAATGTCACTTATTCCTGTGATTTTCAGCAGCCGTCACTCAGGTATTCAGCAGGAATGTTATGAAATGCTAGCAATATTAATAACAATGTCCCCAAAATTCAAGATATGATTGGCCCTGTATGAGTTATTGTTTTTGTTTATAACATATTTAAGCAATATCACACAATTAAGAGTGCTATTTTACAGAATATCAGCATGACTGCAAATGTGATATTTATTATAATTAATTATTATAATTTGACCATTTTTAGACACACAATATTGTCAATTTTGACTGTTTTTGCTCTTTCGCCAACACAACCATTCCAGTCAAAGCAGAACAGTTGCAACACAGAGTGGTGTTTCATTCTTAATTGATTCAACATTTATGAATGAATCGGGTAAATTAATAATTCAGTGACCCATTTATAAAGTCACTTGGATTGTACAGGAATAAATCAGCCAGTTTGAACAAACTGTTTGAATGAATGAATGATATATGATTCATTTATTTATATTTTCTGTCACCTTATGGCAGTTTTAGTTTCATATATAATAGTATAATTTATATTTTTCCCATTTTTCATATTTTTATATTCAAAATTAATGTAATTACATTATTTGTGACCCTGGACCACAAAACCAGTCATAAGTTGCACAGATATATTTGTAGCAATAGACAAAAATACATTGTATGGGTCAAAATTATCCATTTTTCTTTTATGCTAAAAATTATTAGGATAGTAAGAAAAGATCATGTTCCATGAAGATATTTTGTAAATATCCTACCGTAAATATATCAAAACTTATTTTTGTATTAGTAAAATGCTGTAGCGAATCAGCTCATAGGGGGAATATGCATAATTAATCATAACTAGTTTTAATTAATTATAAATATTTAGATCCGCTGTAAGTATTTACTTGACCTCTCAGGGTCAACTGTCTGTCAATTCTAAGAACGTTAATTTCCTGGTTAAGGGAAATAACTTTCTTACTGTACAATACTACACAGAGCATGTAGCAAAAATCTGCATGATTAGGGACTGCGATTATGAGCAAACAATGAACAACCTCAGGTGTGATACAAGTAAGACTTTATTAAATACATAAACACTTAAACTAGTCTAACATACACACACACCACTTAAACTGGTCTAACATACACATAAACACTTAAACTGGTCTAACATACACATACACACACACACACACACGCATACAGTTGGTATAGGAA